>NC_080026.1:65463743-65766773 GCF_030020395.1 Manis pentadactyla
CAGACCATGTGTAGTACTGTCACATTCCCACAGCCTGGGATCTGTTCAAAGACCTTGACAAGCCTTTTAGATAAGCCTCTTCTGTTTGTGCAGAATCAGATTGGAGATGTACAAAATGGTATCATTGTCACATGTTGCTAGTGAGACTGTGTATTCTCCACATTTCCTCCCTCTCCCCTTTTATCTTCCCTTCCTCCTTTCCTCCCTCCCTTCCCTTCTGTCTGTGCAAATTATTTGATCATCTCCAGTGATGAGTAAGGATAACCAAGCAAGTGACCAGATTTGATTTCTATCAGTCCTTTGTTTTTGACAATATGCTTTTATTAGTTTGCTGATTGACAAAGCTGATAAGACAAAACTTCCAGGAAGTGGATGATTCAAGGGGGTGAGGGCACTGGTGCATAAAGCAGGAGGCCTGGAGCTTGTAGTGTCCCTGTCAGAGGGCCAAGGGAACATGACTGACAGGCCAGGCAGGGACCAAGGTGGCCTAGGGACAGCACATCCAGGGCATGTCCTAGGCAGAGCGCCACCTGGTGTCCTCACACCCCACATCAAGACTTATGTGCAGCTTCTGGGACCCGCAGAAAAGCTCCTGTGTCCCCAGCGCCCTCTACTGTTGAGCATAGCGCTCACTGCACAGGAGAGACACTTAAGGCAATTCCACCTGCAGAACACATATTAAAGAATGAACTTGGAGCTGTTAGGAAATTGATCAACTGGTAAACCAGCCTTCCCAGAATCTTCTCTTGTGCCCCTCCCAAACACTCCCTCTCCCTCTCCACCAAAATAACCAGTAACCTGATTTTTATGGCAATCGCCTCTTTGCTTTTACCACTTAATCATACAGCCTTAGCTGCAGGTTTTTGTTTTGCTTTGTTTTTTAAGCTTAGATAGAGAATCAGAAAGGAAGCATTCTTTTGTGTTTGGATTCTTTCATTTTACATTACATTTTGAGATTAATCATACATATTGGAGGGTATAAAACTAGAAGTAGAGTTGCTCAGGGGCTTGCGTATTTTCCAATTTAGCAGATAAAGCCAATCTGTTCTCCAAAAGCGATGGACCAATTCACATTCTCACCAGCAGTGAATGTGAGTTCCCATTGCTCTATGTGCCTGTCAGCATTTGGTATTGTCAGTCTTTTTATTTTAACCATTATTTTCAGTATGCAAAAGTTTCTCATTGTGGTTTTCATTTGTATTCCCCTGATGACTAATGAGGTTGAACCTTGTTTTATATGTTAATTGGTCACTTCTTTGTGGCATCTTTGTTCATGGTCTTACCTGTTTTTCTGTTGGGTTATTTGTGGGTTTCCTATTGATTTTCAGGAATTGTTTTGATTAGATGTATTTCACAGATTTTTCTCCCGTTGTTTTTTCTTAAATTACTAGTATATTTTTGGTTGATTTCCTCCCATTTTATGGCTTTCATCTGATGAACAGTTTTTCATTTTAATGCAGTCAAATGAAGAAATCTTATGTTAGTCTTTTTGTGTCCTGTTTTTAAGAAGGCTTTCCATTCCTTGAAATAATGAAGATATTCTCCTATACAATTTTCAAAAGCTTTATTATTTTGCCTTTTATATAGAGAAACTACTTGGAATAGACATTTGTATAAGTTATAACACTGAGATCATGTCTCTCTTCTCTTCCATAAGGATATCCAATGATCTCAACACTATTTATTGAAAGGACAATCCTTTCCCCAACTAGTTGGCTGCACCACCTAGGTAATAAATCAAGCATCCATATATGTCTGGGTCTGTTTCTGAGCTCCTCCTACCATGTCTTAATCACTGATTTGTTATGTCAATATCTGTTAAAAAAAGTCCTGATTCTGTTCTTCAAGAGTGTTTTGGCTATTTAGGCATTTCACATTTCCATTTGTATATACATATATATGTACATATATTACATATAAATTTTAGAATCAGATTGCTAAAGTCCCTTCCACCTCACAAAGAAGCCTATTGTGATTTTAACTGAGATATCATTGAGTTCATAAGTTGATTTAGGGGAGAACCGACATCTTTAAAATACTAAGCCCTCTCATCCCTGGACATATATACTTCCATTTATCTAATTCCTCTCAAAAATATATTATTTCAAGTCATTTCTAAGGCTGAACAGACACTTCAAAAATATCAATAATACATGTATCTGATTTTTATCTAGAACATATATATGATCAATATAAAAGACAAACAACCCAATAAAATAAATGTACAAATGACTTGATCAGACACTTCGGAAGTGAAGATGGACAAATGGCCAATAAGCACATGAAAAGTTGTTCAACACTGGAGATAATTCCTTGAAAAGGAGACAGAGAAGGATGGCAAGGTGAAAACCTCCTCCCACCTACACACCAAGGAAACAACTATAGCAAATACAACTAACCCTGAAAATGACCTGAAGACTACAGAACAGACTATCTACACCTGGTGAAGAAGAGAGGACCACATTGAGAAAGGTAAAGGGGCAGAGCTGTGATTGACAGGACCCACGCCCTTCCCCTATTCCAGCCTACAATCCGGAGGGAGAGGAATGGACTTGGGAGGCCAGAGTCTGGCACATGTGGCCCTGGACATCTGCTTCAGGAATGTGAGTCAAAGATTAAAGATAAAGAGAGAATCTTAAAGGCAGCAAGAGTTAAGGGGGGCTCCATAAGGTTATAATCAGATTTCTCAGCAGAAACTTTACAGGACAGAAGGCAGTGGCATGAAATATTTAATGCATTTAAAGGGAAGAACACGCAACCAAGAATTTTCCACCCTGCATGGTTAACATTCAGAATTGAAGGAGCAATTAAAAGTGTCCCAGATAAACAAAGGTTAAAAGAAGTCACTACAACTAAACTGGCCTTACAGGATATGTTAAAGGGACTTTTTTAGATCGAAATGCTCTTAAGTCTAAATATTTTTCATCAATGAAAATAAACTTACAGTAAATATAGTAGACCAACTACTTACTAAGCAAGTATGAAGTTAAAAAAACAAAAGTGGTAAAATCAATTATACTCAAAATACACAAAAGATGTAGACTATGACATACATAAAGAGTGGAGGAGGAAGAATAAAAAAGTAGTACTTCTAGAATGTGTTTGAAATAAAAGAAATATCAATATAGACTGTTATACTTAGAAAACTATCTATAAATCTTATATAGCCACAAACCTACAGGTACACAATAGGTACATAAAAATTTTTTTAAAAGGAATCCAAGCATAACACTAAAGAAAACCATCAAATAACAAGAGGAAAGTATAAAAGAAGAAAGGAACAGAGAGAAACTACAAAAACAACCAGAAAACAATTAATAAAATGGCAATAAGTACATACCTACCAATAATTACCTTAAATGTAAATGGACTAAGTGCACCAATCAAAAGACACAGGGTTGCAAAATGGCTAAAGAAACAAGACCCATCTATACGCTGCCTACAAGAAACTCACTTCAGTCTTAAAGACAGACATAGACTGAAAGTGAAGGGATGGAAAAATATATTTTGTGCAAATAAAAGGGAGAAAAAAAACAGAGTAGCAATACTAATACAGACAAAACAGATTCCAAAACAAAGAAAATAATAGGAGACAAAGAAGGATATTACATAATAATAAAGGAATCAGTCCAACAAGAGGATATAACAATTGTAAATATCTATGACTCAACATTGGAGCACTTAAATATATAAAACAAATACTAACAGACCTAAAGGGGCAATTAGCAACAGTCATATTAGGAAATTTTAACAGGCCATTTACATCTATGGACAAATCACTGAGACAGAAAACAAAGAAGGAAACAGTCATTGATGACACTTTAGACCAGATAGAGTTAACAGATAAATATCGAACATTAGACCAGATGGACTTAACACACATATACAGAACATTCCAACCCAAAACAGCAGGATACACATTTTTCTCAAGTGCACATGGAACTGTCTCCAGAATATCACATATTAGGACACAAAAAGAGCCTTAATAAATTTAAAAAGATTGAAATTGTATCAAGCATCTTTTCAGATCACAGTGGTTTGAAACTAGAAACCAATTACATGAAGAAAAACAAACACAACACAAAACATTGAGGCTAAACAACATGCTTCTGAATAATCAATGGTTAATGAACAAATAAAAGAGGAAATCAAGCAATACATGGAGACAAATGACAACAGAAACACAACAGTTCAAAATATGTGGGATGCTGCAAAAGCAATTCTAAGAGGGAAGTATATAGCAATATAGGTCTCCCTCAAGAAAAAGAACAGCACAAATAAACAATCTAAACTCACAACTAAAGGAACTAGAAAAAGAAGAACAAAGACCAAAGTTAGTAGAAGGAGGGACATAATAAAGATCAGAGTAGAAATAAATGAAACAGAGAAAAGAAATCAATAGAAAAAATTCACTGAAACCAGTTAGTTCTTTGAGTATATAAATAAAATAGACAAACCCCTAGCCAGACTTACCAAGAAAAAAGAGGACACAAATAAACAAAATCAGAAATGAAAAAAAGAGAAGTTACAACTGACATCAGAGAAATTCAAAGAATTATAAGAGAATTCTATGAGAAATTATATGCCAATAAATTGGACAACCTAGAATAAATGGACAAATTCCTAGAAACATACAATATTCTAAGACCACCCCAGGAAAAAAGAGAAAATCTGAACAAACTAGTTACCAGTAATGAAATTGAAATGGTAATCAAAAAACTCCCAACAAACAAAATCTCTGGACCAGATGGCTTCACAGCTGAGTTCTACCAAATATTTAAAGAAGAGGTAATACCCATTCTTCTTAAAGTATTCCAAAAGATAGAAGAGGAGGGAATACTTACAAATTCATTCTATGAGGCCAGCATCACTCTATTACCAAAACCAGTCAAAGAGAATTCAGAAAAAGAAAATTAAAGACCAATATCCATGGTGAACAAGATGCAAAAGTCCTCAAAAAAATTCTGGCAAACCCAATTCAAAAATACATCAAAAGGATTATCCATCACAATCACGTGGGATTTATTTCAGGGATGCAAGGATGGTACAATATTTGTAAATCAATCAGTGTGACACACCCATTAACCCATTAACAAAAAGGATAAAAAACCATATGATCATCTCAATAGATGCTGAAAGAGCATTTGAAAAAATTCAAGATCCATCATGACAAAAATTCTCAACAAAATATAGAGAGAACAAACCTCAACATAATGAAGGCCATATATGACAAACTCACATCTAATATCATATTCAGTGGTAAAAAGCTGAAAGCTTTTCCTCTAAGATCAGGAACAAGACAAGGATAGCCACTCTCACCATTTGTGTTCAACATATTACTGGAAGTCCTAGCAATGACAATCAGACAAGAAAAAGAGATAAAAGGCATCCAAATTGGTAAGGAAGAAGTAAAACGGTCACTATTTGCAGATGGCATGTTACTAAGAAAACCTTAAAGACTCCACCAAAAACTATGAGAACTAATAACTGGATTTAGCAAAGTTGCAGGATACAAAATCAATATACAGATATCTGTTGCATTCCTATATACTAACAACGAACTAGGCAGAAAGAGAAATCAGGAAAACAATTCCATCACAGTTGCATCAAAAAGAATAAAATGACTAGGAATAAACCTAACCAAGGAGGTAAATGTCCTGTACTCTGAAAACTATAAGACACTGGTGAGAGAAATTAAAGACACAAATAAATGGAAATCTATCCCATGCTCATGGATGGGAAGAATTAATATTGTCAAAATGGCAATCCTGCCCAAAGCAATTTAAAGATTCAAGGCAATCCCTATCAAAATACCAATGGCATTTTCAATGAACTAGAGCAAATAATCCTAAAATTTATATGAAACCACAAAATATCCCAAATAGCCAAAGCAATCTTGCAAAAGAAAAACAAAGCTGGGGTGTGTATCACATTCCCTGACTACAAAGTTACAGTAATCCAAACAGTGAGGTGCTGGCACAAGAACAGACACATAGATCAATGGAACAGAATAGAGGATCCAGATATAAACCCATGCATAAATGGCCAAATAATCTATGAATATAGACTGAAATATACAATGGGGAAAAGACAGTCTCTTCAATAATAACTGGTGTTGGGAAAACTGAACAACTGCATGCAAGAGAATTAAACTGGATTATTTGCTAACACTATACATAAAAGTTAACTTGAAATGGATTAAAGACCTAACTATAAGACATGAAACCATAAAACTCCTAGAAGAAAACACAGGCAAAAATGTCATGAACATAAATGTGAGTGATTTTTTTCTGGACAGATCTCCTTGAGCAAGGGAAACAAAAGCAAAATTAAATAAGTGGGATACATCAAACTAAAAACCTTCTGTACAGCAAAGGAAACAATAATCAGAACAAAAAAGATAACTTGAAGAATGGGAGAATATATTCATAAATGCTATATCTGATAAGGGTTACCATCCAAAATATATAAAGAACTCATATGCCTCAACACCAAAACAATAATAATAATAATAACTTGATTAAAAAATAGGCAGAGAACCTGAATAGAAATTTTCCCAAAGACATCCAGATAGCCAATATGCACATGCAAAGAAGTCTCACATTGCAAATTGTCAGGGAAATGAAAATCAAAATCACAACATATCACCTCACACCAGTCAGTATGGCCACTATCCAAAAGACAAGAAACAACAAGTGTTGACAAGGATGTGGAGAAAAGGATACTTTCTTACACTGCTAATAGAAAGCAATATGGAGATTCCTCAAAAACATAAAAAACAGAAATGCCATACAACTCAGTAATTCCACTGAGGGATTTACATGAAGAAAAGAAAACCACCGATTTGAAAAGATATATGCAGCCCTATGCTTACCACCACTTATTTACAATAACCAAGATAAGGAAGCAACCAAAGTATCCATCAATAGATGAATGGATAAAGAAGATGTGGTATACATACACAATGGAATATTATTCAGCCCTAAAAAAGAAGGAAATCCTGCCGTTTGTGACAACATAGATGGACACATAAGGTATTATGCTAGGTGAAATAAGCCAGGTGGAAAAAGACAAATATTAGTCTTTTTCATTTACTTGTAGAATCTAAAAACAAAACAAAACAAAATGAACAAGATGGCAACGAACTCAGAGACACTGAAAAGTGACTGGCGGTTACTTGGAGGGAGGGGTTAATGTGGGTCACGGGGAGGATGACAGGGATAAAGGGGCACAAAAATTTCAATCATAATATAAATTAGTCATGGAGATGAAAGTATACCATAGAGAATACATTCAATAGTTCTGTAACATCTTTCTATGTTGAGAGTAACTACACTAGCTCGCATAAGGATTTAATAATGTATATAACTGTTGTATCACTATGTTGTATATATACTTGAAATCAATATAGTATCATATATCAACTATACTTCAATAAAAAAAATTTTTTAAGGTTGCTTAACATCATTAGTCATCAGAGAAATGCAAATAAAAACCATGAGATACTTCACACCTAGTAGAATGATTAAAATGAAAATGATTAACACCCCCAAATGGTAGCAAGGATGCAGAACAAATGGAACCCTCATACATGTCTTGTGAGTGTGTAAAATTACACAATAACTTTGGAGCACTGTTTAGGTTTCTTATAAAGTTAAATCTACTTCTATCCTATTTCAAATCCTCAATTTCAAGCATTCTCCCTTCCAAAAGGAAAACATATGTCTACAACAAGACTTGTGAAAAGATATTTGTAACAGCTATTCATAATAGCCCCAAACTGGAAACAACCCAAATGATCTTCAATACAAAAATAGATAATGTAATATATTCATACACTGGTATATTTCTCAGCCATAAAAAGAATGAACTACTGAGTCACATAAAAATCTGGATGACTCTCAAAAATGTTGTGTGTAAAAAGCAAGTCACAAATATAAACAGTATGGCTGGGCATAGAAGCTACAGGGCATAAATATGCAAAGAAATAAAAAGCTAACCATTTCAAACAATAAGGCTTCTCTCTCACTTACCAACTTTACATTTCCCTGTATGGCCCCGGAAGATGACTGGTTAGCCAGAGACGGGTAAGATTCCTCAAGGGAGGAACAACCTAAGACAGGCACAGTCGCAGGGGGGTCATCAGGTGAGAAATTGGGGATCAACAGAGGTGAGGCTTAGAACCTCAACCCCCCCGTTCTGAGAGAAATCTTCTGCATACGTGGATGTTTTATTGCCCTTGTCTAGCTTGGATTAACACATAGTCTACAGGCACTCACCTGATCATCTACATTTGCTCTCTTACAACACTAAACTATGTTTTCTACCTTTATCTTGTATCTACCTACCACTTCAGCATTTTATTAAAAATAATAATAATAAAGAGAGAAATGTGGTATCCACATATAAATCAAGTATAAAAACCAAATGAGTATTCATATTTGAACTGACTGCTTATAGTTCATAATGCATGAGCAAATCCGAAAGTTTCTGTGATGACTGCCCTTGTACTGTTCACTATGTAACTTATTCATTATGTAAGAATTTGTTCTCCATGTAAGAACTTGTTTGTTATGCCTCAGAAGATTGGAGACTGACAAAAATTAGGCTTGGGGTGGATTAATGATTGTGCATTGAGCATTGACTCCCCTATACAGAATTTTATTGTTGTTAACAACCATTTGATCAATAAATATGAGAGATGCCCTCACAAAAAAATAAAAAAATAAAAAAATATATAAACAGTATGATTTCATGTATATGAAGCTCAAGAACAGATAAAACTAGGCTATGGTGACAGAAATCAGAACAGTGGTTGCCTGTCCTGGGTGGGGATTGACTGGAAGTGGAGATGAGGGATATTTTCAGTGATGGAAATATTCTAAATCTTCAGTGGGGTATTGGTTACACAAATGTATGCATTGTGAAAATTCAACAAATCGTACATTTAAGATCTGTATATTTTATTAAAATATAAGTATTAATTTAATTACAGGAAAAAAGAATTTGATTGGCCTATCTTGAGTAGGCATCTTACTGTTCTTTGACCAATTTTTGCCAAGAGCTCAAACTAAATTGTACAGCTGTGGCCTAGACAAGGACCGTCATGGGTGCCTGGCTGCCATTTCATGAGGTAGGTATATCTACTGTGTGCTGGTAGTTTCTGTGATCAAAACCATATTATCTTTTTCTGTATTTGGGAAGTGATCTTTTTAATATAGGGAATTTGTATTCTTTAGAAATTAAGGAAATTTTCCTAGTAATACCATCACATAAAATAATAATAAAGGAGAAAGTAAAACCAGGCCCTAGTTTCCCACCAAGAGTAATCACTACACCATTTTAGTAAGATTCTTCCAGACAGTATAATTACAGTGTTACATAAACTGAATTGTACTATACACATTATGCCAATAAGGACAATTCCTTAGGTTGCCCAATGTCTGATTATGCAGAGAATTGGCTGACCTACTCTACTCTGTGCTTATCTGAGCACAGAGAGAAGTGAATTGGAGAGATGTCGAGATGGAGAGAGGAGGTGACACTTGGAAGGAGTTGTGGGGGGAAAAGACGAGGAGGAAGCTTGGTCTCCACAAAAAACTGTTACATTGTATAAGGGAAGCACTCCAAAGAACTCTCACATGTGCTCGAGAAAGAGGAAGATTGGATGCCTGCTATGCAGAAAGTATCGGCGGTCAAGATGGGCTAGAAAGGCAGAGGCGGTCAGTTGAGAGGACCTAGTGGGAGCCCGTTTGTAAAGAGGCTCTTGTCCTCTTTCTTTCTTTCCTCCCTGCCCCTGCTCACCGGAGGAGCTGGACCTCAGGGTCCGGGAGGGAATGGGGAGAGGTTGACTTAGTGCCAGTTCGGGCCTTTCCCCCAGCTCAATGCAGCTGCAGAGGAAGGAAAGAAGAGATGAAATCGCTACATTTCCTTCCCCTCCGCTAGGAAGCACAGAGATCACCCTTAGCAAATATATTCCTTTAAGTGGGTGGAGTTAATTTCTTAATGACAAGCCAGGTTCAAGATCTCCAAAGACAGAACGACAGCTAATTGGCAAACCTCATTCCCTTTCACATGTTTCTCCCCCTACTGACATGAAAACAAGGGCCAGCATTAAACTCTCCGGCAAGATGAACACTTTATTCTAATTGTTCTGATTCATGATGTTTATTGCATCGTCTCAAAACCCTCCAGGCCACAAACGTATGATTAAAAATGCTTGTGTTGAAGGAAAATAAAACTTGTCAATGGTTTCCCAGCACTCTGGTGTTTCTCCTCCATGGCTGGAGAATTGGTATGGGATCCCAGTAGTGGCACTGGTATCCACTAAAATATGTACTGCAATGCTAGGCACAAATCAGTATTTATTTTCATATACCAAACTGAACCTATAGATAAAAACTCCATTGCTTTGTGAGCTAAGATTTCTTCAGACATGTATTACCTTGCTGAAGCGTCTTATGTCTCTCCTATACATTTGGGGGCACTCATTTTTTTCAGCCCCATTTGAGATGTCCCATGTTCCCAAATATTCAGTGCTATTTTATGCCTCTCACTGTTTTTGTGAATACTTCTCATATTTAAAGATGCAAGTTAAATACGTCCTCTATGAAGCCTTCTTGCATCTTCCATTAAACAGACATGTTTATGTCTGCTTAGAACTCTCCTTCCACTAAGGAAGGGCTCCTTTCATCCTATGTGTTCTAGCCCTTCAATCCCTTGCTACCCGCTGGTCACAGCAGGAGGGCAGGTAACTTAAGCAGACTTGAAATTTTTATTCCTTCCATGAAATTTTTATGTGGACACTAGCAAAAAGAGTCTCTCTTTCTGTAAAGAAGAAAGTTTAAAACTTTTCTCCATGTGGATAGGTGGGAAAGATAAGGAGAGAGAAAGGAGAGGAAGATGAAGGAAGGAACAGACTAGAGAGGGTAAAAAGAAACTGGACAGGGGGAGAGAACAGGGCAAGGAGAGAAACCAGGCGAGAAATAGAAGGGAAGGAAAAGAAAGAACAAGGGAGTTGGGGGAAATAGATGACAGTTTAAGCCAATGGATTCAACTATGCTATAAGATAGTACTACTTTGTTATATGAGCAGTTTTTCCCCTTTTTTGCTCAAGCTACAAGTTGGGTTTTGATCATTTGCAACCAAGAGTCCTAATGAACCTATCCTGCTATTTACCTTTGCCTTTTCCACACAGATTTAATCCTAGCACTATATAATTTTAAGTATTTCTTCACCAACTTGCCTGTGAACTCACTGAAGGCAGGCCTTCCTATTTGTCTGTATTCCCAGTGACTAGCACATGGTAGACTCAGTACCAGGGAGATCATGTGTCCAACTTTGCCATCCCACCTGAAGATCAGAGCCCTCCTGCCTACCAAAAAAAACCCGAAGACATAACAGGAAATTTAGCACAAATCTTACCAGTCTAGAGAAAGGTAAATGTTTCTAATAGCTGTTAGAGAAACTATACATTTGGGAAAGCTAAGTTTACCAGTATTGAGTACTAAGAGGGGAGAAAGAGCTGCCCCTCTCAGCTGAGCTATCAGGAGCTGAAGATGAGATTTACCTCAAATGCCCACCATGGGATTGCCAGATATAGCATTGGCTAACACTCTTAGGCTACCCAACTGAGTTTTATGCAAATGTATGGGGTAGGCTGAATGTACTCACATGGAAATCTCAAGTAAGGAATTCACCTAGAAGCAATGGCTCTCCTGATCACAATTAAATAGATGATAATTTCTGGAGATAGGTCAGATTCCTTAGGACAGGAGGAAACAGTTTCCAACCTAAGTAAGGGTTCCTGGAAGTATGTGTTAGTCCATGAAATATATACCAAAGGCTGCGAAGAGGAATAGGTGTGACCTGGCATCCTTTATCCAAGTAAATGGCTTAGACTTCTTCCCAACAGGATGTGAAGAACCATCTGTTCTAGTGGATTATGTTTTGGTTGAAACAGGGAGTAGGCCACATTTCGGCAACAAAGTAGGGAAGGGCAAATTTAAGAGAATAGCTTATACTGATGAGGCAGATTTTATATGTGAATTCGAAATTTGCCCCTACCGTGGCTACAGAAAGAAGAGCAGGGATTAGACACCAGCTCAGGGCTCACACCCATCACCCATTAGATGAACCTGCCAGGGCAGCCAAGTCCTTTGAATTCCAGTATTTCCAGATACAAAGTGGAGAAAATTCTTTCTCTACCTGCCTTACTAGGTGCTAGCTAAAACCTTAGCAATTATTTCATCTAATCCCCTACCTTTCCCATGAATTATGTCTCCAGGTAAGCCCTTATTCCTGCCCTTCTTTTGGTCAAAGACCACTCTGAGGATTTATTGATAGCTAAGGACAGGTCTCCACAGACTGTACTTTTGTTTTTGTGTCTGAGCACTCTTACACATTTTTGCATGCTATTTTTGGGAGAATCACAAACTCCTGAGGTTCATTTTTAGGGAAGCCAAGTTTGAAAAAACCCTAAATTGGAGAAAATAATTTCAATGAAGCAGAATAATTTTTAGAAACACACATATAGTAAAATAAACGTGTTCATTTCATTATGAATATAGTGATTTCCAAGCAATACTATTAATCTATTAACACTCAACATACCCTCCAAACTTACAGGTGAAGAACCAGTCCATGTTTCCTTATTGGTGACTACCATTTATACAAGCTTCTCCTATAGGCACAATAACAAAACAAATTGCTAGGGTTGTTGGAAAGTACTTTGAATAAGGTACTCATATCCTAGAGATGAACTAACAATGACTCTCTTCCTTTATAAATTGATTGAATCATGATCTCCTTTCATTTTCAATGATTCTTTATAGAAAGACATGCTTGCCTTGAACTTATCTAAACACAGTCTTAAAAGAATACCTTTTTATATAGTTATAATCAAGGAAATCATTTCATGTTGATGGTTTACTAAAGTAGGAATAAAGGAAAGCACTTGAAGTTAGTGAGTACAGCAGAAAAATGGCCTGAGAAAATATCTTACATCCATACCCAAGAATTCAGTATAGAGCCTGGAACAGGGCAGGGATGGAACAGAGTGAACCTTTAGTTCCCGGGCTCGTTTTGCCTTTCTTGCTAGACTGTTTCCTGAGAAGCAAGAAAGGAAGGGAGGAAAAAATGAACCCAAAACCCTCACAAAACTTCCTTAGGAAAAACAATTTTTTAATTTATATATTTAGCACAACTCTCTTTGTAAAATATATTATTTTAAAATCCCAAGTAAAAGCTCTGTTGTTTATTTATTTCAAAAAAACAGATCATTTCAGTCCTCTTCCTTGAAGTACCTGCAATTTCTTCATCTGGTATAGGATGCCTGCTTTACTTTGTCAGGATAAAAGTCCAGTAGGGAGAAATCTTGTTGCAGTGGGTAGCTGTTCTCATCTAACACAAAGCTGCTCTGCACCTTCACCACGCAGGGTGCCCCACTGCCTGCCAACAAGGAATGGAACAGGTCTGCTGCAACCATGCCGTAGGTGACCTCTGAGGACGGGGCTGGAGGAGATGGAGCACACACACAGCTTAGTGTCCCATCCAAGCTAAGAGAAACGTACACACACAGGGGGCCACTGTTGCCCTTGGTTTCCCAAGTCCCAAGCCCACTCTAAGTTTCTCTCTCTATCCCTTCTCTTTGTAGTCCCGGGCATGAAGGTACTCTAGAGTGTTGGCCCTCATTCCTGTTGATCGAGGAGAGAAGACACGGAAACCCCTGCTCAGACTGATGGTGTTTACTAAGTGGCCCAGCTACTGGTTTCTCACAACAGAGGAAAGAACTGAGCTTAATGTTTTCCTAAGTCAAATGTAAAACAAAAAGAGCATGTCCATATCAGCAAAGTACCTTTACATTTACTCAGTCTTATCACAGATATATATTTAGTTTATGTAACAGAACCCTGAATCAGTTACTTAGTAAATACCAAATCTTGGTAATATAAAAATACTAAAATTATAGGTAGATATGTCCCTGTATTTTGCATTTGCTCTAATTCTTCCTCTAATTTTTTAGGATAGCACACCAGGTTACTTAGCAGGGTGCTCAGCCCCAGATGAACAAGGCACTATGGACTATGTTCAGACTTTACTAGTGCCCTGACCACAGCCCACCAGCCTGTCTTGGATTTGGTCTACAGACTCCTGGAAAGCCAGTGACATATTTCTGGAGCAGTGAAAATTCTCTACAACACTTGAAAAATTTGTATTTTCACTTTAATAAGCTAAAAAAAATCAAGATTAGTAATAATCTGAATGGTCTGATGACCACTTTATAACTGGTGCCACCTTTTTCTTTATGGTTACAATTTAATTAATGCCAAGAAGTATGACTCAGTTCTCTCAGTAATGAGCAAAAATGTAGATGTACATTTGATGGGAGAATCATGCTTCTCTAAGAAATAAAGACTAATTGACATTGTTAAAAATGAGGAGACAAAGACTGAAAATGTAATTAAAACATAGAGAAAAGGAATGAAAATGGCCAAAAGAATGAAAATTAATAAAGAAAATGAATCAAAAAGAATAGAGGGACTTTTAACTGGGATGCAGACAGCTGGGAAGAGCATGACTCCTGCCCTGGCAATTACTAGAAATGGCAGAATAAAGTACGAAACCTCAATTTTCTTGAAGCTGTAAGAGAGCTGCGGTTGTACAGCAGCCAAGAAGCCTGAAATGTAAGAAGAGACAGAAGAGGAGCCCGGGTTTACCTGGCGCAGCCCTCAGAGAGGAGACAGGTGTACCAAACAAGCAAGAAAGAAGAATGCACTTAAATTCTTAATGAATTTCTCAAAGCCGAGGATGGGCCAGTGCCCCTGACAAGTGGACTTTGTGCTCTCCGAGGCTCTTCTCAGCTCCACCAGGTGCTCACAGGAGTGGACAGAGGGCAAGACATCAGAGAAAGCTTCCAACTGTGGGGAAGGGTAGGAACTGCCAGGAGGAAAAGCACAGGGTACTACTCAGGACCTCTCCCTTAGAGACCAAAAGCCTCAGACTGCTGGAGGAAGAACGGCAAATCTTGCTACCCCAGGGTACAGATGAGGACCCACTGAAGGTGAAGAAAAGGAAGAAGAAACATCCCTCTCTCCCTGGGGAAGGGGCAGAAAACCACCCTGGATTAAGGCCACTGGTGGTGCCTTACTGCTGGGAGAGTGGCAGGACCACACAAGACCCACCAAAGGTACAAGGCAGAGCTTGGCTGCCATGCAGGGGTCAGAGTCACTGGAAAGTGCCACACCCTGGACCCGGATGCACAGGGCCTGAGTCAGACTAGGGCTGGATGGGAATCAAACAGGATCACTCCTGCCCCTACCCCCACTCCTGGCAAGGCTGCACCAACCAGCGGAGCCTGCACCACTGCTGGGAGGTGCAAAAACATGCAGAGGAACTCTCTGGGGCCCACATGCAGAGTGAAGACAGCTGCTAGAGTAGGAACATCAGGGAAAAGTCCCTGGCAAACCATTACCCACCATAAGCACAAGCTAATGTTAGAGGAGTTTGAAGCCAGTGGTGACCTGAAGGAATAACAATCTCGAATCCAACTCAACATCTGACAAGACTGATTCCACTCTGCCCAGCCCCTGTCTCAGGAAAGGTGTAGGAAAACAGGCAGGTCCATTTCTACAAAACTGTTTGCTTCAGTCTGTATTGTTCTATATGCAATGCTCAGCATTCAAGCAAAAATTATTAAAACATACAAAACAGCAAGAAAAAGGTAACCTACTAGTAAAAGACAATAATCAATAGAACCAGATGAACTTTATCTGCTTGGAGTCTGAGACTAAATAACGAGGAAAGGTGTGGAGGTTGATCACCTGGCAAACAGTTACCTTCACTTCGCTGTTAACCACTGCCTACACTAGCAACCAGAGCTAATGACCAACTGAACCCACTCCCGGCTGGCAGCCTGTCCTCATCTATACAGTTCATTTAGTCACACAGTCATTTATTTAACCATTGTAACACTGAGGTCCTACTGTTCTGCTTACCAATTAGGAGTTCAGAGTAAGAAGGGATTAAGTGCTCACTTCCCTTATTCGTGTGCTGAGATGGGGGTAGAGCAAGTCTTACCTCAAACTCACGTAGTCTTGTGCTTTACTCAAGCTAAATTATCTGTATGCTTTTATACTAACAAAACCTTAATTTACACTAGAGCATTTTTTCTGTCCCATTATACTACCTACACTCCTGAGAAGTATAATTTCACCAAAAACAACCTCTCCATAGCATGATGATGTCTTACCTATTATAACCCTGTTGAGACAGTCAGGAGAAATGTTGAGAAGAATCTTCTCTATCAGCTTTGATCCTACATGGATGCAAACCTTGTATGTCCCATCAACTATGGTCATTAAAGCTGGCCTACAAAACAGTAAATAGCACATGACCTTTAGTAAGAGTTTCAAGTAAAAAAAAATGCTTAAATGTAATAAAATTTCAAAAAGCACTGGGTTTTTATGCAGGGTTAACTTTAATCCTGAAACAACTCTAGGATGTTCTGAAAAAATCCTAGAAATAAGAGAAAGGCTTTTTAAAAAGAGTTTCAAATTATAAATTCATAAATTTGATTTATTCCATATTCATTTTAAAATCTCAAACACTAGTATAAGAAAACATTATTTTACACTGTTTTGTAAATTATTTTTAGAAATAAAAGTAAAGATGATAATTAGATATTTCCCAATCACAATTTCAAGTTACTTTTTTCCACTGGATTCTTTCCTATCAAAAACAAACTGTTTCACAGGTTAATAAATAGGGAACTAGATAAATAATTTTAGGGACATCATACCATGGGGTACTATGTAGCTGTTAAAAAGAATGAGGATGACTTATAAAAACTATTCGGGAAGGAGCACTATGAAATACTCTAAGAGAAAAACATTATGAAGGAAACAGTAATACTATTCTATCTACGTACTTTTAGGGGAAGGGATACACCTGTGCTAGTAGGAACATAGTAAATTACTGGGAGAGTATACAAAAAATATCTAACAACCGTGGAAATAGCATCAATGGTAGAGAGGTAGATGGGGAAGAAGACTTATTTTTTGTTTTATACCTTCCTCTAAAGTCTGCATTCTTACTATGGTATATATTATCTCTTTTTTAAATACATAAATTTTTAAAAATAAATTGAAAGCAGAATTTAGGAAAAGACTCGTTAATAAAGGGGAATTCAGCATAGCAGTTAAAACAACACTACTGATATTCTCTCTAAAAACTTACTTCCCCAGAGGGGCGGAAGATGGCGGCGTGAGTAGAGCAGCGGAAATCTCCCAAAACAACATATATCTATGAAAATATAACAAAGACAACCCTTCCTAGAATAAAGACCAGAGGACACAGGACAATATCCAGACCACATCCGCACCTGAGAGAACCCAGCACCTCGCGAAGGGGGTAAGATACAAGCCCCGGCCCGGCGGGAGCCGAGCGCCCATCCCCCCAGCTCCCGGCGGGAGAAGAATAGGCAGAGCGGGAGGGAGACGGAGCCCAGGACTGCTGAACACCCAGCCCCAGCCATCCAGGCCAGAGCGCACAGTACGTGCCCAGGGGGCCCTGGATGCTAGGGAAACAGGGCAGCAAGAACAGTGAGCAGGCACTGGAGGCCGGGTGCCAGAGGACATAAGACAAGCGCGCGACCATTTTTTTTTTTTGCTTTTTTGCTGTTTTGTTTTGGCAAGCGCTTTTTGGTAGTCTTAAAGGGATAGGGACCCCAATACCAGGGAAACAGGGCAGCAAGAGCAGTCAGCGGGTACCGGTGGCCTGGCGCAGGAGGACACCAGAAAAGTGAGCGCCCATTTTTTTTTTCTTTTTTTTTTTTTTTTGCTGTTTTGTTTTGGCAAGCGCTTTTTGGTAGTCTTAAAGGGATAGAGACCCCAATACTAGGGAAACAGGGCAGCAAGACCGGTGAGCAGAGGCCTGAGGCTGGCACTGGAGAATAAAGAAAAACGAGTGACCACCTTTTTTTTTAATTAAAAAAAAATTTTTTTCCTTTTTTTTTTGGTGGTCGTTGTTTTGTTTTGGCGGGTGCTTTTTGGAAGTCTTAAAGGGGCAGGGCGGGACACAATCCAGAGGTAGGGAATCCGGGGATCTCTGGGCACCCTAACCCCTGGGCTGCAGGGAGCAGGGAGGCCCCTTACGGACATAAATAGCCTCCCAGCCGCTCCTGCTCCAACGCGACTCCACCATTTTGGAGTAGCTGCCCGAGCCAGGCCACGCCCACAGCAACAGCGGAGATTAACTCCATAGCAGCCGGGCAGGAAGCAGAAACCCTGTCTGCGCGCAGCTGCGCAGCACAAGCCACTAGAGGTCGCTGTTCTCCCAGGAAAGGAGGGCCACAAACCAACAAGAACGGAAGTTCTTCCAGCCGTCACTCGTCCCAGCTCTGCAAACTATTCCTATCACAATGAAAAGGCAAAGCTACAGGCAAAGATCACAGAGACAACACCAGAGAAGGAGACAGACCTAACCAGTCTTCCTGAAAAAGAATTCAAAATAAGAATCATAAACATGCTGACAGAGATGCAGAGAAATACGCAAGAAAAATGGGATGAAGTCCGGAGGGAGATCACAGATGCCAGAAAGGAGATTGCAGAAATGAAACAAACTCTGGAAGGGTTTATAAGCAGAATGGATAGAATGCAAGAGGCCATTGATGGAACTGAAATCAGAGAACAGGAACACATAGAAGCTGACATAGAGAGAGACAAAAGGATCTCCAGGAATGAACCAATATTAAGAGAACTGTGTGACAAATCCAAAAGGAACAATATCCGTATTATAGGGGCCCCAGAAGAAGAAGAGAGAGGAAAAGAGATGGAAAGTATCTTAGAAGAAATAATTGCTGAAAACTTCCCCAAACTGGGGGAGGAAATAATCGAACAGACCACGGAAATACACAGAACCCCTAACAGAAAGGATTCAAGGAGGACAACACCAAGACACATAATAATTAAAATGGCAAAGATCAAGGACAAGGAAAGAGTTTTAAAGGCAGCTAGAGAGAAAAAGGTCACCTATAAAGGGAAACCCATCAGGATAACATCAGATTTCTCAACAGAAACCCTACAGGCCAGAAGAGAATGGCATGATATATTTAATACAATGAAACAGAAGGGCCTAGAACCAAGGATACTGTATCCAGCACGACTATCATTCAAATACGACGGTGGGATTAAACAATTCCCAGACAAACAAAAGCTGAGGGAACTTCCTTTCCACAAACCACCTCTACAGAACATCTTACAGGGACTGCTCTAGATGGGAGCACTCCTAGAAAGAGCACAGCACAAAACACCCAACATATGAAGAATCGAGGAGGAGGAATAAGAAGGGAGAGAAGAAAAGAATCTCCAGACAGTGTATATAACAGCTCAATAAGCGAGCTAAGTTAGGCAGTAAGATACTAAAGAGGCTAACCTTGAACCTTTGGTAACCACGAATTTAAAGCCTGCAATGGCAATAAGTACATATCTTTCAATAGTCACCCTAAATGTTAATGGGTTGAATGCACCAATCAAAAGACACAGAGTAACAGAATGGATAAAAAAGCAAGACCCATCTATATGCTGCTTACAAGAAACTCACCTCAAACCCAAAGACATGTACAGACTAAAAGCCAAGGGATGGAAAAACATATTTCAGGCAAATAACAGCGAGAAGAAAGCAGGGGTTGCAGTACTAATATCAGACAAAATAGACTTCAAAACAAAGAAAGTAACAAGAGATAAAGAAGGACACTACATAATGATAAAGGGCTCAGTCCAACAAGACGATATAACCATTCTAAATATATATGCACCCAACATAGGAGCCCCAGCATATGTGAAACAAACACTAACAGAACTAAAGGGGAAAATAGACTGCAATGCATTCATTCTAGGAGACTGCAACACACCACTCACCCCAAAGGATAGATCCACCAGTCAGAAAATAAGTAAGGACATGGAAGCACTGAACAACACAGTAGTGCAGATGGACCTAATAGACATCTATAGAACTCTACATCCAAAAGCAACAGAATATACATTCTTCTCAAGTGCACATGGAACATTCTCCAGAATAGACCACATACTAGGCCACAAAAAGAGCCTCAGAAAATTCCAAAAGATTGAAATCCTACCAACCAACTTTTCAGACCACAATGGCATAAAACTAGAAATAAACTGTACAAAGAAGCAAAAAGGCTCACAAACACATGGAGGCTTAACAACATGCTCCTAAATAATCAATGGATCAATGACCAAATCAAAATGGAGATCCAGCAATATATGGAAACAAATGACAACAACAACACTAAGCCCCAACTTCTGTGGGACACAGCAAAAGCAGTCTTAAGAGGAAAGTATATAGCAATCCAAGCATATTTAAAAAAGGAAGAGCAATCCCAAATGAATGGTCTAATGTCACAATTATCGAAATTGGAAAAAGAAGAACAGATGAGGCCTAAGGTCAGCAGAAGCATGGACATAATAAAGATCAGAGAAGAAATAAATAAAATTGAGAAGAATAAAACAATAGCAAAAATCAATGAAACCAAGAGCTGGTTCTTCGAGAAAATAAACAAAATAGATAAGCCTCTAGCCAGACTTATTAAGAAGAAAAGAGAGTCAACACAAATCAACAGGATCAGAAACAAGAAAGGAAAAATCACGACGGACCCCACAGAAATACAAAGAATTATTAGAGAATACTATGAAAACCTATATGCTAACAAGCTGGGAAACCTAGGAGAAATGGACAACTTCCTAGAAAAATGCAACCTTCCACGATTGACCCAGAAAGAAACAGAAAATCTAAACAGACCAATTACCAGCAACGAAATTGAAGCGGTAATCAAACAACTACCAAAGAACAAAACCCCCAGGCCAGATGGATTTACCTCAGAATTTTATCAGACATACAGGGAAGACATAATACCCATTCTCCTTAAAGTTTTCCAGAAAATAGAGGAGGAGGGGATACTCCCAAACTCATTCTATGAAGCTAACATCACCCTAATACCAAAACCAGGCAAAGACCCCACCAAAAAAGAAAACTACAGATCAATATCCCCGATGAACGTAGATGCAAAAATACTCAACAAAATATTAGCAAAACGAATTCAAAAATACATCAAAAGGATCATACACCATGACCAAGTGCGATTCATCCCAGGGATGCAAGGATGGTACAATATTCGAAAGTCCATCAACATCATCCACCACATCAACAAAAAGAAAGACAAAAACCACATGATCATCTCCATAGATGCTGAAAAAGCATTTGACAAAGTTCAACATCCATTCATGATAAAAACTCTCAGCAAAATGGGAATAGAGGGCAAGTACCTCAACATAATAAAGGCCATCTATGATAAACCCACAGCCAACATTATATTGAACAGCGAGAAGCTGAAAGCATTTCCTCTGAGATCGGGAACTAGACAGGGATGCCCACTCTCTCCACTGTTATTTAACATAGTACTGGAGGTCCTAGCCATGGCAATCAGACAAAACAAAGAAATACAAGGAATCCAGATTGGTAAAGAAGAAGTTAAACTGTCACTACTTGCAGATGACATGATACTGTACATAAAAAACCCTAAAGACTCCACCCCAAAACTACTAGAACAGATATCGGAATACAGCAAAGTTGCAGGATACAAAATCAACACACACAAATCTGTGGCTTTCCTATATACTAACAATGAACCAACAGAAAGAGAAATCAGGAAAACAACTCCATTCACAATTGCATCAAAAAAAAATAAAATACCTAGGAATAAACCTAACCAAAGAAGTGAAAGACTTATACTCTGAAAACTACAAGTCACTCTTAAGAGAAATTAAAGGGGACACTAACAGATGGAAACTCATCCCATGCTCGTGGCTAGGAAGAATTAATATCGTCAAAATGGTCATCCTGCCCAAAGTAATATACAGATTTGATGCAATCCCTATGAAACTACCAGCAACATTCTTCAATGAACTGGAACAAATAATTCAAAAATTCATATGGAAACACCAAAGACCCCGAATAGCCAAAGCAATCCTGAGAAAGAAGAATAAAGTAGGGGGGATCTCACTCCCCAACTTCAAGCTCTACTATAAAGCCATATTAATCAAGACAATTTGGTACTAGCACAAGAGCAGAGCCACAGACCAATGGAACAGACTAGAGAATCCAGACATTAACCCCGACATATATGGTCAATTAATATTTGATAAAGGAGCCATGGACATACAATGGCGAAATGACAGTCTCTTCAACAGATGGTGCTGGCAAAACTGGACAGCTACATGTAGGAGAATGAAACTGGACCATTGTCTAACCCCATATACAAAAGTAAACTCAAAATGGATCAAAGACCTGAATGTAAGTCATGAAACCATTAAACTCTTGGAAGAAAACATAGGCAAAAACCTCTTAGACATAAACATGAGTGACCTCTTCTTGAACATATCTCCCCAGGCAAGGAAAACAGCAAAAATGAGTAAGTGGGACTATATTAAGCTGAAAAGCTTCTGTACAGCAAAAGACACCATCAATAGAACAAAAAGGATCCCTACAGTATGGGAGAATATATTTGAAAATGACACATACGATAAAGGCTTGACGTCCAGAATATATAAAGAGCTCACACGCCTCAACAAACAAAAAACAAATAACCCAATTAAAAAATGGGCAGAGGAACTGAACAGACAGTTCTCCAAAAAAGAAATACAGATGGCCAACAGACACATGAAAAGATGCTCCACATCACTAATTATCAGAGAAATGCAAATTGAAACTACAATGAGGTATCACCTCAGACCAGTACGGATGGCTGCCATCCAAAAGACAAACAACAACAAATGTTGGCGAGGCTGTGGAGAAAGGGGAACCCTCCTACACTGCTGGTGGGAATGTAAGTTAGTTCAACCATTGTGGAAAGCAGTATGGAGGTACATCAAAATGCTCAAAACAGACTTACCATTTGACCCAGGAATTGCACTCCTAGGAATTTACCCTAAGAATGCAGCAATCAAGTATGAGAAAGATCAGTGTACCCCTATGTTTATCGCAGCACTATTTACAATAGCCAAGAATTGGAAGCAACCTAAATGTCCATCGATAGATGAATGGATAAAGAAGATGTGGTACATATACACAATGGAATACTACTCAGCCATAAGAAAAGGGCAAATCCAACCATTTGCAGCAACATGGATGGAGCTGGAGGGTATTATGCTCAGTGAAACAAGCCAAGCGGAGAAAGAGAAATACCAAATGATTTCACTTATCTGTGGAATATAAGAACAAAGGAAAAACTGAAGGAACAAAACAGCAGCAGAATCACAGAACTCAAGAATGGACTAACAGGTACCAAAGGGAAAGGGACTGGGGAGGATGGGTGGGTAGGGAGGGATAAGGGGGGGGAGAAGTAGGGGGGGATTAAGATTAGCATGCATGGGGGGTAGGAGAAAAGGGAGGGCTGTACAACACCAAGAAGGCAAGTAGTGGTTCTACAACATTTTGGTATGCTGATGGACAGTGACTGTAAAGGGGTTTATAGGGGAGACCTGGTATAGGGGAGAGCCTAGTAAACATAATATTCGTCATGTAAGTGTAGATTAGTGATACCAAAAACAAAACAAAACAAAACAAAACAAAACAAAACAAAAAAAAGGGCAGTTCCTGTGTGGTAACCTCCAATGAGTTCTACACAAGGGTATAAAGGGCATATAAAAGTGTAGGCAAAGGGTCTGTTTGCGTTTATACAGAAGATCAAAGCCTAATTGGGCTACCCCGAAAATGAACTAAGTTACGATATGAAAGAGAACTTCCAACATCAGCACTCTCTGGAAGACTCACACCAGAAGATGATCATCAAAAAACCCCAACAAAGATCCACGCACTGCTACAGCTGTAGATGCACTCATCCCACCAGCTCCTGGACTTGCCATGGGAATGAAGGAGATATCTAAGCTGGCCTGTGCATACAGTAAAACAACAAATTTGACTGGATCTATACTGTTGGACCTCAACCAAGAATTAGGAGAAGTGCAAATTGTAGCGCTCCAAAATCCTACAACTACAGACTATTTACTGTTAAAAGAACATAAGGGATGTGAACATTTCCCAGGAATGGGTTGTTTTAATTTGTCTGATTTCTCTCAGACTGTTCAAGTTCAGTTGGACAATATCCACCATATCATAGATAAGCTTTCACAAATGCCTAAGGTGCCTAACTGGTTTTCTTGGTTTCACTGGAGATGGCTGGTAATTACAGATATGCTTTGGTTATGTAACTATACTCCTATTATGTTAATGTGAGTGCGCAATTTAAGTAGTAGCTTAAAACCTATACATGCTGAAGTTACTCTACAAGAAGATATGTCAAAGAAATAATCTTCCCATGTTTTCTGCCACCTGCTACTTCTATAGCTTTTCTTCTTCCTTCCTAATTACAACCCTTAAATAGAATTCGTGCCTCATATCAAATTTACCGAGTATCATAATTCTTCCAAGTGGTAAAGATACCTCAAGACAAATACTGGGCATAGAAGCCACAGGGCATAAATATGCAAAGAAGTAAAAAGCTAACCTTTTCAAACAATAAGGCTTCTCTCTCACTTACCAACTTTACATTTCCCTGTATGGCCCCGGAAGATGACTGGTTAGCCAGAGACGGGTAAGATTCCTCAAGGGAGGAACAACCTAAGACAGGCACAGTCGCAGGGGGGTCATCAGGTGAGAAATTGGGGATCAACAGAGGTGAGGCTTAGAACCTCATCCCCCCGTTCTGAGAGAAATCTTCTGCATACGTGGATGTTTTATTGCCCTTGTCTAGCTTGGATTAACACATAGCCTACAGGCACACACCTGATCATCTACATTTGCTCTCTTACAACACTAAACTATGTTTTCTACCTTTGTCTTGTATCTACCTACCACTTCAGCATTTTATTAAAAATAATAATAATAAAGAGAGAAATGTGGTATCCACATACAAATCAAGTATAAAAACCAAATGAGTATTCATATTTGAACTGACTGTTTATAGTTCATAATGCATGAGCAAAACCGAAAGTTTCTGTGATGGCTGCCCTTGTACTGTTCACTATGTAACTTATTCACTATGTAAGAATTTGTTCTCCATGTAAGAACTTGTTATGCCTCAGAAGATTGGAGACTGACGAAAATTAGGCTTAGGGTAGAATAATGATTGTGCATTGAGCATTGACTCCCCTATACAGAATTTTATTGTCGTTAACAACCATTTGATCAATAAATATGAGAGATGCCCTCACAAAAAAAAAAAAAAAAAAAAAAGGACAGACTTCCAATGGTAAAATAAATAAGTAACCAGGATGTAATGTATAGCATAAGGAATATAGTCAAGATATTGTAACAGCTTGGTAGGGTGATAGCTGGAACCTAGAATTATGTATATAAATGTTTTATCACTGTGTTGAACACTTGAAACTAATGTAATGTAATACTGTGCGTCAACTACCCTTCAATAAAAAATAATTATAAAAAAAAAAAAAACTTACTTCCCTCTTTACCCACATGGTAATTCTAGGTCCTTTCCTCTTTTTCATGCTACACTCTGCCCCAAAGTTATTTCTCTTCCTCCATTCTTTACTGCAACAAGTGTATACTCAGTATCTACCACATCCCGTGCACCGTGCTAAGCCCTGGGGATACACTAGTGAACAAGATAGATCTGATTCCTTCACTCAAGGAACCTAAGAGTTTAGGGGGATATAGAAACACTAAATGTTTTAGCAATGGTGTCAAGATGATTCAATGGGAATAGAAAAGTCTTTTTCAACAAATTATGCTGGGACAACTGAATATTTACATGCAAAAGAATCAGCTTGGACCCCTTCCTTACAACATACACAGAAATTAGCTCAAAACAGATCATGGACATATATATAATATTTAAACTATAAAATTCTTAAAAAACATAGGAATAAATCTCCATGATCTTGGCTTAGAAAGGATACTTCTTTTAGATATGATATGAAAAGCACAAGCAACAAAAAGAAAATCAGATAATAAAAAGTGTTAGCAAGGATCTGGAGAAAATGCAACCCTCATACACTGCTGGTGAGAATGTAAAATTGTGCAGCAACTTTGAAAAACAGTTTGGCAGTTCCTCAAAAGGTAACCAGTTACCACAGAACCCAGCAATTCTATTCCTGAGTATACACCCAAAAGAAATGAAAACATTCACCCACACAAAAATTGGTACATAAATGTTCACGGCAGCATTACTTATAACAGCCAAAAGGTGGGACCAATCCAAATGCTGAGCTGGGGGAGGCAAGAGTGAGAAGTGACTGCTAATGGGCAAGGGGCTTGGGGGGCTGGAGGGGTGGTGATGAAAAGGTCCTAAAATTGATCATGGTGACAGTGGAAAAAACAATGTATTTCTTATGCTCCAAAAATGTCATCCCAAATACACATCCTGTAAAAACATTGTTAAGAACAGCAACTATGCTACATGTTCACATGGATAAAAGAAGCCTTTGCAAGCTGACATGAGACTCCAATAATGATATCTAATGTTGTTTCTTTTGGAAAAATCCGTTCCAAGTTGCAAACAACCAACATAAAATGTCATTAATCCTCCCAGACTTTGGGACTGTCATGCCATACGATGTTCATTAAGTGTTTCATAAATGAACTGTGGATTTTTTTAGTACAAGAATACTCACATCAATCAGTATGGCCTCCTCAGGACTAAGTATCAGGGGAACATGTGGATACCTAGTAACTATTTGATTGACTACGTCTTGGAAAAAGAAGCAGTCACAGATTTTTCTTACTCAGTTTGCTGACTTATGTAGAGTCATAAGTGATGTCACATTATGATTTCTTCATCACATACTTGACTCAATTTGAAGGGAATCTGTTATTTAATCTCAAAATTTTCTTTTCAAGGAGCCCAAATAATCCGGATCCTAAACCTATATTTATTTAAAGTCTTTTAAATAAACAAAAAAATAACTCTTGCTTTATCATGTCTATTCAACATTCTAGTCACACACACAAAAAAGCACTATGTCCTTAAAGTGGTCTCATTTAGGACAGTTCTAAAACATCATGCTAGGTTATACTCTAGTCATGTGACATTGATCTGTGAAGTCCTTCTCTTAAATAGTCATCCTTTAGACTGGTTGAAAGTCCCTCCTCTCCATGAGGGACATTTATTGGACAACATTCTTGTCCAATAAATAATTATATTAATAAGAGACATTAGGAATGATACAAAATAAGTGTACATATATATGCACACACTCTGTAAGGGGCCTTAACTATTGATAAGAAATCAATTTTAATTGATATGTTTGTTATATACCATGCATCTAATTCAATCTTCTTTTCCATATAAGCAATTTTCAATGTAAGAACAAAATTTATTTACTTATTTATAACAAATATATGTAGAGGAGAATAAGGTTTATGGATTAAACTACTGTAAGTTTTCTTAATGTATGTCATGATAACATGCTGAGTATATTTTCAGTTCGGTTTTAGATTCTGCAGTATTTAGAAATAGAAAAGAGCACAAAACACTGAGTGAGTGATATTTTGTAAAAGCATGTTATTTATAAGGTAAGAAGAAAAAGACCAAGATTTTGAACACTGTGTTGCTATTGCTTAAAAAACAATGTGTTTTTACTAAGCTGGTTAGCAATTTTACTGTAGAATATTTGTTATACTTAATTTCATTTTTTTCTTTCTTTTTTTCACAGTGTTTTTTTTTGGTATCATTAATATATAATTGTTATATTAATTTCTAATGTGAAGTTGGGAAAACCAAAGTACAGAAAGGTTAAACATCTTACTAACTTTCAGAAGTCAGAGGTTAGATCATACAGTACTTTTAGCTTTTAAATTCTAATTACATGTTAAGGTGGAGAAATGAGTTTCTAATGAGCCATTTAGATCTTGGTTTAAAATGTAAACACAGTAAAAATTTCCTTCAACCTATTTGCTTGAAGATAATAAAATCACCCAATTACTAGTTTAAAAAATTCCCATTATGATTACAATTTTTGCTTTCACAAATAACTAGTACTCAAGGGGAAAACGTTTACTCTCTTGGATTCTAGTTAGTTCTTGTTGTAAAGTAAGAGCTGATAGATATAATACATTGGTCCTTTTCAGTCCTATATTTGTCATTCAATTGGCTTGCTTACTTGCCTTACCTATAGTATATTTTCTTCATTGTAAATGGCAAGCAGCTAAAACACTGTTTGTAGATATTGTTCTCATCTGTTTCTAGTTCCAATCCACATTTTGCACAGCCAGTGTATGTAATGTTCGGAAGAGAAGAGAAAATATTCTTCAGAGAACTGTGAGCACTTAGAACTATTGTTTGAGCTGCTGTAATAGGAAACAGCAGCTCCAAAATCTGTGCCTTGATGAGAATCACTCCTACAAAACACAAACAAAAAGATATATTATAACTAAAAAGCTTCTGTACAGCAAAGGACACCAATGGTAGAACAAAAATGCAACCCACAGTATGGGAGAATATATTTGTAAATGATTTACCTAATAAGGGGTTAGAATTTAAAAAATATAAAGAACTTATATGCTTCAACACACACACACACACACACATATACACAAATAACCCAATTAAAAAATGGGCAGAGGACCTGAACAGTCATTTTTCCAAAGAAGAAATACAGATGACCAAGAGGTACATGAAAAGATGTTTCACACTGCTAACTGTCAGGAAAATGCAAATCAAAACCACAATGAGATATCACCTCACACCAGTCAGGATGGTCACTATCCAAAAGACAAAAAGTAACAAGTGTTGACAAGGATGTGGAGAAAAGGGAACCTTCCTACACTGCTGCTGGGAATGTACATGGGTACAGCCACAGCAGAAAGCAGTACAGAGGTTCCTCAAAACACTAAAAATAGAAACACTTTATGACCCAATAATTCCACTTCCTGGAATTTACCCAAAGAAAACAAAATCACTAATTTGAAAAGATATATGGAGCCTTTCCCCCTGCTGCCCGCACAGTGCCATGGAGAAGAGCTCGAGCTGCAAGAGCCTGGGCTCCCAGCCAGCGGTGGCACAGCTGCCCAGTGTGGACTCCCTGTCCAGTTAATGTGTGAAGAGCCGTTGACATTTGAAGATCATTAGAAGTGAAGATAAAACATCCCCCAAATTATAATTGCTTCTACTTCTCATTCAGAGAATTCAGTGCATACAAAATCAGGATCTGTTGTATCATTGGACTCCATTTCAACTTCTACAGACAACTTTTCTCCTGATCTGAGGCTAAAGATGTAACTTATATATATCCATTCACTGGTGCTGTATGAGGAACTGACTGTCACAAATTACAGGTTATATTTCAAAAGCATGGAACAGGATCCCCCATTTGTTTTAGATGCTTCTCTTGGTGTGATAAGCAGAGTAGAAAAAATCGACTTCTAGTCAAGGTGAAAATTCTTATGGATTAGAAACTATGTGCAAGGATATTAGGAAATTTACGGTTTGGTCATAAACCTGAGGGGTAAACAAGAAGATCCATATTTGAGAATCTAATGAAATATGCATTTCCAATCTCTAATAATCTGCCTCTTTGTGCTTTTGAATACAAAGAAGTATTCCCTGAAAATGGATGGAAGCTATATGACCCTCTTTTAGAGTATAGAAGCAGGGAATTCCAGTGAAAGCTGGAGAATGACAAAGATAAATGACCAATACAAGCTTTGTGATACATACCCTGCCCTCTTGGTTGTGCCAGCAAATATCCCTTATGAAGAGTTAAAAAGAGTGTCATCCTTCAGGTCAAAGAGGCATATCCCCATTTTATCATGGATTCATCCTGAAAGTCAAGCCACAATCACTAGATGTAGCCAGCCCGGGAAGCGAAGCAAAGAAGATGAAAAATACCTTCAAGTCATCATAGACTCCAATGCCCAGTCTCATAAAATTTTTATATTTGATGCCTGGCCAAGTGTTAATGCTGTTGCCAATAAGGCAAAGGGTGGAGGTTATGAAAGTGAAGATGCCTATCAAAATGCAGAGCTAGTTTTTCTAGATATCCACAATATTCATGTTCTGAGGGAATCATTACTGAAACTTAAGGAGATTGTGTACCCCAACATCGAGGAGACTCACTGGCTGTCTAACTTGGAATCTACTCACTGGCTAGAACATTTTAAGCTTATTCTTGCAGGGGCTCTGAGAATTGCTGACAGAGTCGAGTCAGGGAAGACATCTGTGGTCATCCACTGCAGTGATGGGTGGGATTGCACAGCTCAACTCAGTTCCCTCGCCATGCTTATGTTGGATGGATACTATCGAACTATCTGCGGATTTCAAGTCCTGTGGAGAAAGAATGGCTAAGCTTTGGACATCGATTTCAGCTTAGAGTGGGCCATGGAGATAAGAACCATGCAGATGCAGACAAATCACCCGTTTTTCTTCAATTCATTGTGTCTGGCAAATGACAAGACAGTTTCCTACAGCATTTGAGTTCAATGAATATTTTCTCATTACCATTTTGGACCACTTGTACAGCTGTTTATTTGGAACATTCCTCTGTAACAGCGAACAGCAGAGAGGAAAAGAGAGTTTTCCTAAAAGGACTGTGTCTCTGTGGTCTGACATAAACAGACAGCTGGAAGACTTCACAAATCCTCTCTACAGTAGCTATTCCAATCATGTGCTTTATCCAGTAGCCAGCATGTGCCACCTAGAACTCTGGGTGGGATATTATGTGAGGTGGAATCCACAGATGAAAACACAGGAGCCCATTCACAACAGATATAAAGAACTTCTTGCTAAAAGAGCAGAGCTTCAGAAAAAAGTAGAGAAACTACAGAGAGAAATTTCCAACCACTCAACCTCATCCTCAGAGAGAGCCAGTTCTCCTGCACAGTGTCACTCCTGTCCAAACTGTTGTATGAAAGGACTATTGGATGGGGGCCTTCCTTGCCATAAACTCAGTCATAATGGCAGCTTGAGGAGGAAAAAGTCTTCTGAATTTAGAACTGAACCAATCTATGAGAGAAATTCAATGCTTTATTTATTTTAAATCTCTCTACGATGGGTTTAAAACTGCAGCAGTGCAGGTGGCTTAAGTGAAATAACCCCCTATGTCATCTTACAAGTCACTTGAAGAATATTAAGATACTTTAATCCTCAATCCACAATGGGAACAAGTTTCTGATTTTAAAAGGAAAATACTGTGTTAGAAATTTTGGTGCCTGGTAAAATCAAAATGTAAACCACTTCAGAACTATACCTCTTGATGGAAAAGAGCTCACTGCACAGTGAGGAGCATCAGTTTTCATTCTGATACTAAATTTCCATGGCATTATGCACACTGGGCCTTTATGTCATGATAGATCAAAATCTTCTGCTAGTCCTTTCCTAATCAGGGGTTTTTCTTTCCTGTAGTAATTTACTTTGAGCACCTTTCAAAACCCACATTATTCATACATAAGGCAAAAAGTCTTGAGGAAATTACAATGTCATGGTTGAAAACTATTGCTGTCATTATTTATACACTATTTAAGATGCATTTGGTAACTGTTCCAAAATAATGCCTTATAGATGTGCTTGTTGGGGAGAGGATAGATAGTGGTAGCAATCCAGGATTTCAAAGAATTCCACATCCTTTTCCATTTGCACAATTACTAGAGATGAAACATTTAAAAACCATTATCTACTCTACTTTATTTACTTTGTGTATATGCCTAAATACAGAAGTTAATTGATAATTACTGATGCACTATTTAAGAAGTTTACTAGGATTGACTTCCTGAAGTATGTATAAATAGCTTATGGTGGAAGTACTATGCTCAATTTTACATATTTTACTACTTCCCTTTGCAAATTCTGTAATTCCACTGAATGATTAAATCTACCAAAGAAGTTAGTGCATGTAAAAATGCATCACAATTGGAATGCCAGTAAAGAAAATCTTGCTTCACTTCACCTGCTACATACAGTAAGGATTTGGCGCTGGTATAAACATTTGACTCCCTGGTGTCTATTTTACTCTGTATAAGAGCCATATGTCATATACTATAACAAAGGAGCTTCTTGTCCCTTGGGTCTTTAATTAAAGAAAATTCCAACTGAAAAAGAAAAAGATATATGCACCCCTATGCTTATTACTGCATTATTTACAGTAGCCAAGATAAGGAAGCAACCAAAGTGTCCATTAATAAATAGATGAATGGATAAAGAAGAAATGGTACACATATACAGTGGAATATTATTCGGCCATAAAAAAAGAAAGAAATCCTATTATTTGTGACAACATGGATGGACCTAGGGGGTATAATGCTAAGTGAAATAAGACAGATGGAGAAAGACAAATACCACATGATTTCATTTATCTGGGACATCTAAAAACAAAACAAAACAAAACAAAATGAACAAAATAGCAGTGGACTCATAGACACTGAGAAGTGACTGGTGGTTATCATGGGGGAGGGAAGGGGGGATAAAGGGGCACAAAAATTCTCAATCATAAGTTGGTCATGGGGATAGTAATACAGCATGAAGAATAAAGCCAATGATCCTGTAACATCTTCCTATGTTGACAGATAGTAACTGCACTAGTGGAGGTGAAGATTTAACAATACGGGTATTGTTAAACCAATGTGTTGCCTATACTTGAAATCAACATAAGATTGTGTATCAATAATACTTTAACTAAAAAATATTATAAATTATCAGACCAAAATTACAACTTTAATAAAATTGGTTAATCATATAGTCAATTTATAGTTACTTATCATAAAGAGCATACTCGGATTGTGTTCTTGGTCTCTTCTTCATCACGCTTTTCCTAGACAATCTCACTCACTATGGTTTCAGCATTTACTGTAGAATGTAAGGGGTGATCTGGTTGCAACTAAGAGTGAGATTTATTTGGCTAATTTGACTGAACAGGTAGATGTTTTCTTCCTCCCTGTCTTCAGGGATCATACAAAATTTAGTTTAATCCCTCTTTTTGGAGAAACGCCTTCCAACACTTGAAACCAGCTAACAGCCCTCTCTTCCTGCTCTCTCTTTTTAATTGATCACCATCAAAAGCCACAGAGGAGGCCTATTCTCCACTTTGTCCAAAAATAATATACCACTAGCTTATCCTCTTTTTAAATTTCTTTTTCCAGTCTCCTGCCCATCATCATCCATAATCTGGGTGTTACATAGCCACACAAGTCCTGAGAGGCCTCGTTTCTTAAATGTCTGACACACCAGGAACCTCAGATATGCTCATCACTACTTGCTGGCTCATGCTTTCACCTGTTCAACAAATGCTGGGTACCTGTTAGTTGGTGGATGTTCTTTTTTTCTATTTATCTTTGCCTTATTGTGTATTAAGTGAAGTCTATACGTTCATCTGAGCATTCTTCTCCTTTGCTCTCCATATTCAGTTTAGAGCCTTTTTTAGCCTTTGAATTTGTTCTTCTTCATCCTTTTAGTAAGTAGTACACTCCAGGTCAAGAACTAATCAGTTTACTATCTTTTCTGGTTATCTCTTTGCTGGCCCCAGAAGGGCTGACTTTCCTATTCCTAAACCCCTCAGTTTGCTTTAGCCTTTTAGTGCCCACAGACTCTTCATCATCTCTCCAGTCACGTCACCCATTCCTACATGAATTACAGGAGCATGTGCGCTGGTCAGCATATGTCATAAATTATAGCAGGCTCTACATCACCCCTTTCCACAGACATGCTGAATCACTGAGAAATTATTTAATGAAAAAATTTAATAATTTTAGAAGAATTTTAATGTTACACACCTCTTTAATAAAAGAATTAAAAGTTCCTTATGAATGTGGACTCCGCTTTCAAGAAGCTTACAGCCTGCAGGGCACTGATACTCTGCTGATGGCCCCAGGAGATGCGGAGAGAGCATCTTCATTTCTCCACAAGGAGTCAGGCACATCCACATCCCCTCTGGCGTTTGTTAAGAGAGCAGACCACCTTGGAAAATTCTGCCCTGTGGCTTTTCCTTCCTCCTTCCTTTTATTTAAATATGAAACAGGTTAGGAAAAACTGCTTGTACTTCCATGGGCTTTGTCGGCTCCCCCGCTGCCTCCAACAAGCAGATTAGGAGGGAATGCCACGGAGTGCTGAAGGTCTGATAGGCCGGCCAGGGGACTCAAGGTGTCACAGCACAACAGTAATGCCAAAAAGGCACTCATATTTACTGAGCAAATGAACCCCAACATCCAAAGAATTCTGAGTAGGAGGTTCAGCACATGACCAACACACAATCATTATCTGACCTTTAGTCCAGCCCTAGGGCGTGATGCTCCTCAAGGACACCGAAACCATGTGAGGGCGGTCACGAGTTGTAGGAACTGTTTTGGCTTTACTCATTCTGTTATTGATTATGCATCAAATGTATTCGTACTTTTGATTTCTATATTACTTGATTTATGTATTAATCCCATTAATCCCACAGGCTGTCTCATTATGTCTTAAAAAACCCATAAACAATGATGGGAACTATGAATTCAGCCCTTACAGCTGAACATAAAGAGAATGAAAATGACTAAAAGGGTTTTCTGAACACAGCCTACCAGGAACTGACTGTGACAGTGCAAAGTTTGTGCCTGGCTTCCCAAGGAGGAGGGCATTCCAGGGTTTGCAGGAACACTCCCAATTCCCAGCCTCAGCCCCCAAACCCCTAAGACTATATATAATTAATCATCAGAACAATGGCCACCTATTTTGTTGTTGTTCATGATGTTATTCATGATGTTGTTGACTTTTACTTTAAAATCTACTTGTAGGTCCTTCATCCCAGCAGGTAGCTGTTTTGTGTAAACAGCAGATAACAGAGTTGACTTCTCCATGAAACCAAATTAAGTGTAGCCCCTTTACTGCCTTTGGCATTCCTTCTTGCAGTGACAAGCTCCATAAGCATGTGGAGGTTTGGGGGAGGACCGGAGGGGCACAAAAATATGAAACTATTTTAGGAGTTTATGTGATACTACAATATTACCCAAGATTTCACCAGTTAGTATAAATCTCCCATTTTTGAAAGTTGTATAGCAGTTTAACAGTATAAAAATTTGCAAAATGTTTTTTCATCTCTGTTTATGTTCCAAAAACTACCAAAGCTTGTTCAAGAAAAAATAGATAATCTGGATAGTGCTTTATCAAAGAAAGTGGATTTGTAGTTAAAACCTTCCAATAACAAAAACTTCAGGATTAGATAGTTCTTCACTGAGTAATTTTACCAAATACGTAAGGAAGAAACCATTCGAAGTTTAAACAAACTCTTCCAGAACACTGAAGCAGAGGAACTTCATCCCAACTCATTCTATGAGCATTACTCTAATACCAAAACCAGAAAAAAAGGTGTCACAAGAAAAGGCTACAGATAAACATCCGTCATGAACACAGACATAAAAAATCTTAACTGATGTTAGCAAATTGAATCTAACAATATATAAAAAGGATACATCATGACCAAGATACATCCCATATCTACAAAGTTGGTTTAACACTAAAAAATCAACCCCTGTTAATTATATTAAAAGATTGAAAAACAAAAACTGTATGATTATCTCAATAGATGGAGAAAAAGCATTTAACAAATTCTAATACCCATTTCAGATTTTTAAAATTTCAGCAAGCTTGGAATAGAAATGAATATCAATCTGATAAAAGGCATCTATGAAAAACCTATAGCCAACATCATGCTTAATAATGAAAGAAGGGGTGCTTTCTCCCTAAGACCAGGAGCAAGGTAAAAATGTCTGCTCTTGCAATTTTTTAAAATATTATATTAGAAGAGCTATCAAGTTCAATAAGGCAAGAAAAATACATAAAATGCATCCAGACTGCAAAGTAAGAAGTAAAACTATCTTTCCTCACACATAACATAATCATCTATGTAGAAAATCCAAATCTACAGAACAGTTACTATAATGCTTAGTGAGTTTAGGAAGGTTACAAAATACAAAATTAATATACAAAAATCACTTGATTTTATATATATTAGCAACACACAACTGAAACTGAAATTTAAAAAAACAATTTATAATAGCATAAAAATAGAAAATAGATATAAGTGTGACAAATAACAAGAAAGCCTTAAACTCTGAAAACTACAAAACATAGCCAAAAGAAATTAAAGAAGACCTAAAAAAATGTAGAGACATATCTTCTTCATGGATTGGCAAATACAATATTAAGATGTCAATTCTTCCTCAAATTGATGCATAGCTTCAATAGAAACCCCAGCAAGGTTTTTTTGTAGAAATTGAAAAACTGGTTTTAGAATCATATGAAAATCCAAAAGACTTAGAACAATCAAAACAACTTTGAAAAAGTGCAAAGTTGGAAGGCTAACACTACTGGACTTCAAGACTTTTTATGAAGTTATAATAATCAAAATAGTGTGGTATTGGTGTAAAGATAGACAAATAGACCAATAAAACAGAAGAGAAAGTCCAGAAATAGACCATGCATATGTACAACACTGATTTTGACAAAGGTGCAAAAGCAACTCACTGGCGAAATAATAAACTTTTCAACAAATGGTGCTCAACAATTGGATATTCATACACACACATGCAGAGCTTGCAGCCATATCTCACACTACATACAGAAATTAACTGAAAATAGATCATAAACCCAAATATAAAAACTAAAACTCTAAAGCTTCTATAGTAACACATAGGACATTTTTGTGTGTGTGACACTGGGTTAGACAAAGATTTTCTAGATACAACACCAGAAACACAGTTCATATGAGAACAAATGGATTAATTAGACTTCATTAAAATTTAAAAGTTATGGTCTTCAAAAGACCTCGTTAACAGAATCAAAAAACAAGCACAGACTGAGAGAACGTATTTGCAAAGCATATATCTGGCAAAGAATTTTTACCCAGAATATAAAGAACTCTCAAAATTCAATGATAAGAAAATAGCCAACCCAATTTTTCTTAATGGGCAGAAGATTTCAACTGATAGTTCGTAAAAGAAGACAAGTGCATGAAAAGGTGTTCAAAATCATTAGTCAACCAGGAAATGCAAATTTAAAACTACATGACCTATCACTTACGTACCTACTAGAATGGATAAAATTAAAAAGAATGTCCGTACCAAGTGTTGATGTATATGTAGAAAAACAGAATTCTCATACACTGCTTAGTGGAAATGTAAAATGGTACAACTACTTTAGAAAACAGTTTGGCAGTTTCTTAAAAAGTTAAATATATACCTACCATATAATCCAGCAATTTATTCATCTCCTAGGTATTTACTCACAAGAAAAGAAATACTGTGTCCATAGAACACCTTATATATGAATGGTTTTAGAAACTTTACTTATAATAGTCAAGATGTGGAAACAGCCCAGATTTCTATCAACACATAAACAGATCATGATATTCATATAACAGAATAAAAAGGAATGAACTATTGATCAGCACAACAGCATAGATACATCTCAAAAGAATTTGCTAAGTTAAAGATGCCAAACGAAACAGTGTATATACTGTATGATTCCATGTCAAAAAAATCATAGAAATTCAAACTAATCTCCAGTGATAGAAGATTGACTGACTTGAAGGACTAGGGAGGCAGGTAGAGAGAGATAACAAAGGGGCAGACTGATGACAGTTCACAACTGTTGTCATGTCAAAACTTACCAACGTGAATATATTATGCTTTAAATATAGACAGTTTACTCTATGAAAATTATACCCCAAAAACCCTATTAAAATTTTTAAAATCGGGCACACTCTAAGCCACATTTGAAAAACACTACCTCTGAAATATTCTACACATTGCATATGACACAACTTTTACATTTCTGTGGATGTACCAAAAGGGGGCACGGCATTCTAGTAAAAAAGCCCCAGAAATATACTTGAGAATCTTAGTATGTGATTTCTTGAGAGCTTCAAGTTATTTCATTTTGTACCAGATTCTTTTATTGGAAGAACTGTACAAATAATCTTATTCCCTTAAACCACATGGAGCATTAAATAAAACCTAAAACCATTTATAAGAGCTCAGAAAATTACTCATGCAAATGGAAGAATATAGTTAAGATTTAGTATCAAGATCCACAGTTCCTGAGTTATTTGTAGTAACTTAACCTGTAAAAGCACCAAAATGGTAATCTTAAACAAATTCTGAGAACAAATTTTGACCAAATATTTTCTTCTTCATTAAAAAATTTAGATTACATAATGGCAAACCTGCACATACATCCCATTTTTTAAACTTTATTTCTCTTCTAACTTCTTACTAGTTTCTAAACCAATAATCACTGACATTTACTAATTCTGGCATTTAGAAACCTTAAATTTGCTTCAAATGCCATTTAATTTGTTATGCCTTCAACTAGGAGTTAGCATAATTTTAGCATCATCTCTGTACTTAGGAAGCCAATACAATTTAGTGAAAAGTATTTCCCACTAAAATTTGTATCAATTTACCTAGTTATTTTCACTATTTTACTCTCTCTATTAAGTGATCCCTAATAATTACAAATTAACCTCAAATGATTGTAGGCAAAAAACTAAGAAGATGCCAATATCTGGGTCAGCTACTTACAAAGAGCTATAGTTCACTTTTATATTCAACTGGACATTTTCCAAAGTGTATGGCATATGGAACCTAAAACATACTCCTTTTGCTACTTCATTCAAAATGAATTACATTAATTATATTTAGTTCATGGAAAACATGTAAGTATGTATAAAAAATTCATCATCAAAGGCATTCTTCTAAACAGTATGCTTCTGGGGATGAATTTCTACACACATACACTGATATTTCAGTTCAGTAAATATATTATTACATTTTACAAAGCAGTAAGGAAATTTCACAGATTCTATATCAACATTAAATTTTAACAACCACATATAGATGACAGCTTCCTAACTTGATAAAGTGTTTATCCCAACAGTGACTCTGGTTAGGGTCATTTTTCTATTTCTGGCTTATTAGATGATGAGTTGCTTGTAACTATATGCAAAAAATATTTTTAAGTGACCCCTAATAATTACAAATTAACCTCAAAGGATTGTAGGCAAAAAAGCAAAGATGCCAATATCTGGTTCAGCTACTTACAAAGATCTATAGTTCACTTTTACATTCAACAGGACATTTTTCCTACAGATGGTAGTTTGCTTGCTTATGTTAACAGCAATGTCTTATGTATATAAGGATCTTACCTGAGCACCTATCCTCGAGGTGTGTTGCTAAATCTGACATCTTCACAAAAGAGGGTGTGCTTTTTTGAAATTTTGCTTTAAATGTAATTGCCCTTATATCATCATCAAACAGGCACTCACAGGATGACCAAGCAGTTGTATGCAATTCGAGGTTTTCTTGAATGCAGTTGCGCTGAACAAAAAGATACTTAAATTCCCAAATATAATCTTAAACAAATAAAAACAAAAAGTCACCAAAAAGGAAATAACATAGGCTCAGAATCAGATTAAATAGACTAAACTGATTAAGTCAGTTAAATACAACTTTCATCACACTAAGGAACTTGGGTATAAAGAGACAAAATATGAATGTTGTATTATGGCAACAGGATAAAGATGCTGGAGATAATTTTAATAAAAAATTTTTCTAAAGATTTCTTGGTCTCCTAAACAATCGTAACTTATCATAACCAATCGCTTTTCAGAGTAGCAAATAGTCATTTTGATATCTACAGGCAAAGATTTAAAAAATAGTGACATAAAAATGGACATGTCTACCATAATCAATATCTCTCACTGATCTTTCAACACCTTAGTTTTGTTATTTAGCTTATTTTCCCAGAACAAATAAAAGCATGTAGATACAATTGCACTTATTTTTAATTCCCTCAGTAATAATTGTGATCCTTAAAACCACAGTAACACAGACCTCCTTACCAAAATAATAACCTATATTAATAAATTCAACTTTAAAACATAATAAAACAGAAAGAGGGTTTTTAGCACTAAGTTTTCTAATAACAGCTGTCTTTTTAGTTTCCCACTTAGTTCAGGCCATAAATCTAATTCACACATCCCCATACACCTCTTTGGTTTCTTTTATTGGACAGGTTTTTTTGGGGAGAATCTTTAAACAAGTCAGTAAATCTGTATAGACAGAGCATCATTAGAAAGAACTAAGCACACATTCCAAGTTGTTTAAAAAAAAAGCACTATTTTTAAAATAGCTTGCTTTTCTTATTACAAAATACATGCTTAGACATCACAGATAAGCTAAATAAATATTATCAGCCATAATATCGATACACCAAAATAAAAAGTTAATATTTTAGTGGATATCCAGTTGTTTTCAATTTGCTTTTTACTTAATATGTCAAACATACATTTACATGTTGTTAAGTATTATTCTATATTATTTCTAAATGCTGTATGTCAATATTTTGGCACAGACATACCAAAATCTTAAAAATTATTTTAAAAAATCTTGGAGCATGTTGGTTGTTTTCTATTTTTCACTACTATCAATAGGAATATGATAAATATATTTCAGCTACATCTTTACACATAGCCATGATAAATTCCTAGAAGTACAATTATTAGGTCAAAGGTATTCCAAATTCTAAGGTTTTTCATAATGCATTGTTATCTGTCCTCAAGAAAGGTTTTGGCAATTAACATTTCCAATAGTTTATAAGAATGGCTTTTTCCCCATATTTTCTCTGTCAGTCTCTTAGGAGAAAAATAATCTATCATTATTATTTTATTTCTGTATCTTCAGTTACCATTAAGAGTAATTTTTTCATACATTTATTGGCCATTTTTATTCCTTCTTTGGGGACTTGCCTGTTCCTATCTATTGCCTGTTTATACATACAGATACTTGTCTTTTCTTATTATATTATTTTCTGACAAAACACAATTTTTTCCTGGTTTCTCACTTGCCTTTTAACTTTGGATATGGTGATTTTTATGTATAGTAGTTTTTGTTGCTGCATTTTATTTAACCTACTCAGTTTTAGATGCCAAATAAGTTTGCTTATATTTTCTTCTACTACTCTTTTTTTTCCTTTTTTAATATCAGAATCTCTAAAGCATCTGGAATTTATTTTTGCATAAATCTGAATTATAAATTTAATTCTGTTTTTTCACAAATTGTTAGCCAGATAGTTTAAACATTGTTTACTTTTTTAAAGGAAAAAGTTTCGCTTTTATTTTTAATTATAAAATAGAATCTATTTACTGTAAAACATTAAGACAGTAAAAGAAAAGGGAAGTAATAGGTGAAATAAGACTGGCCATGTTGTAATAGATGGATAATAGGTACTTCAATTCATTACACATTCTCTATAAATGTTTGAAGTTTTTCATTCTAAAAGGTTTTAAAAATACAGATTTCATACACACACAAAATTCAAACTAAAAGTATAAAGAAAAAATGAAAACACATAATACTACCATACAGAGATAGTCATTACTAAGATTTTAGTATCTATATTTTCAGATTTTTAAATGTTTGTGTGTATATATATATATATATAATTTTATTTTAATAAAAAAATTATTTTAATAAAAGTATATATATACTTTTATTAAAATGGGATCCTCTTATACATTAAATTTTATAATCTACTTTTTAAACTAAATAATACATCACACACCTCTCCAGGCTAGTGGACATATCTTTGTTAGTGAATACCTTTGTGTGTCCACCCAGACCACAAATGACCCCTTAACTGTTTCCTCACCCTCTGAAATGAACTCGGGCATTCCTGTTTGTACTTTCAAAAACTGTCCTCCAGGCCACAGTTGATTGAATCAAATTCAATCTGGGCAATCAGAATTTGGAAATGGGACTGGTTTCTTGAAAGGAGAAGTAAAATCAGGGACTGCGGAGTAACCACCTTCTGCCTTCCTTATGGCTGAGAAGCAGAGAAAGTCTTTCCTGAGTTAACAAAGCAGATACATGGAGAAGCTGCCTGGGACTCACAGAGTTTTTCAGCTCCTAGTTTCAAGTCTCCCTGAAACCCATTAGCACTCTTGCTCTATGTACTAAGGATATTCCTGTATACTTCAAATACATGCCCTTTAATTGTTTAAGTTAACCACACTAGAGTGCCAGTTCTAACTACATGTTCTCAGTGCTCAAGTTAAAATATAATTTCTTTGTACATCCCATGGACCGGCAAAACCTTCATGTGCGTACATTTTAGCTTTGTGATTTATCATTTGAAACAAACAAGTTATTTCCTCCTCAAACTTGACTCTGTTACTCCTTAAAGACAGTGGGAATTTTGAATGGTTGCCCTATCTGTATTTCATTCTTCACTGATTCATTCATAGGAAAATATCTACTAGGGCAGGCACAGTGCTGTGTGATGGGAATACAATGGTGAACAAGCTGGTCACAATGCTTAGAGTCCCAGAACATACAATCCACTGAGAAAATTAGTTAATTATCAAAGGAACAAATAAAATAGGTAATCCTGATTCAGTGGCATAAATGTAGTGCCACTGGAGTGATCTGCCAGAGTAATGATGTACATACAAGTGTGAGGCCTCTCTGAGGACATGAAATTAGAGCTGAGATGAAGGAGGCATCCATGTGGGAGAGTTGGAAGAAACACGTAAATTCAAGACCTTGAAGCAGGGCAAGGTTGACAGAAAGGAGTCACTTGCAGGTTAGGGAAGTCAGTCTGAAGACACTGGCATTGAGACAATTTGTGATGTATTTCTATAATTGAATCATGAATTAAGGGTATGAATGGATTTTAAAACTCCACGCAGATATAACTATAATTTTGCATGGAGTATAATCCCAAATATTGGGGTCATTTGCATTGCTCTGTGCTTAACTACTAATGTCATGAGAGTACTTTATTACAATTTCTTACATTTAAAAAATATTAGACCTCTATTAAATAATTTCAGGAAGATACTGCTTTGAAATGGCATTTAGTTCTGAATAGCTTATTTAATGCATACCCAATTATTTCCTTGAAGTGTAATTTATGTCCCTAACCTACCCTCATTAGGACTAAACTGTGACTAATGCTTGCTCTACATATGAGGCATACCAGATTTTCAAAATACACATATTTTGAAAGAATGTGAATTTGGGATTTCTTATTAAATTCTTCCCAAAGGCATCAACTCTGTTACCTCCAATATTCAATAATGACTGTTTGGTGATCCTCCCTGATTATCTCCCCTAAATATAACTTTGTTATGCTCAGGGACAAAAGAAACTGGTCCCCAATATAGAGATTAATACAGAGAATGCCTAGAGAAATACTGAATGAACAGTTAGAATGCTACCAATTTCTGCAAGTACAATCACTTACTTAAATGATCTTTCAAAACTGGTATTTTCCCATTTAAAAAAGAATTATCTTGCAGTATTGAGGTGGATATTAAAATCATTGTTATAGATAAAAGTATGCTCACTGAGTGAACAAAAAAAAACTTCACCTTAATTCCTAGATTCATAAATTTCCAATATTAACCAAAATACCACAGAATTATCTAGAGACAACTACAATTTCTCTTCTATTAACCAAATAACTATTACTTTTTAAAAAATATTCTTACTTAGCATGGAGAAATTTGCTTTGCTACATCTCCCTAGTAATTGGAATAACACCTTTGACCTACACTTTGTTCAGCATGCACTAGACTTGTGTTCCTGGCTATGATATGGTGGTCAATAAAGATGGTTAGTCTATTATTGACAAATGTTTGTCATATATTTCTCAACCAAACAAATATCTGTCACTGTTTGATCCTAACATAAAAGTCAAAAGTCAGACTTATCTCAAATTCTAGTTACAGGCTATTAATGATTAAGAGAGACAATGTGACAGATCCTATCTTTAGATAACTTTTGTAGGTAGAAGTTTGGGAAAAGACATTAACTCTTTCAAGTAAAAAAGCATGAGTCACACAATTACTCAATCTCTGAATTAATTTAGCAGGGTAAAATAACTCAGAAGCCACTAATTAAGCTATCTCTGTTACAACCAAAGGAACTCACAGTATCAAAAGGAAGATATTATATTATTTTATTGAAATATCAATTCCATTTAATTCAATACAAAATAAATTATTGACTTTTGCATTAAAGAAAAATGTAATCATAGGTCATATTTTAAACATGAACATTTGATGGATGGCTAATAGTCCACATTTTTATAATAACTAGAATAGAAACCTAGAATACAGTACTTTATTAAACAGTAACATTGTGACTTGAAACAGTTAATGCAGCTCCCTAACATCTGCCTTATAATCAGAGAGAAGTTATTCACAGAGCAATTTGGCTAAATAAAAATTGTAGAGGTTTCTCCAGAATTAAATTTTAAGGAACATGATCTAAAGAAGATAAGATCTTCACAAAAAACGTAAAGTATCATACCTGGAAATAAACGGAAGCTTTTATTTTACCACCATTAATTATAGAAGACTTTTTAGATCACTGAATTGCTTACAGGAAATATAATATTATAATGGAAGACTGCAGAATAATATTCAACCACGATTACTTATATTTCAAAGGTAGTCTAATCTCTTAAAGATTCTCTTCATCTTAGGCTCAAAAGCATTAATCATTTACCTAACTATAAATAGGGTAAATGCTTTTTGGTGTATTTACCTTTTTTCCTTTGAAGTTGAGGGTACCAGGCTGCTCCAGGACCCCATAATACAAGCACATAATATTGACCTTGGGCCTGTTCCACTGTTAACATTATTTTTCTTTGCTTCTGTCCTCTATAACTGTATAAAGCCTCTGGAAAAGTAAAAAGGAATATTTTAGTTGGCATTACTCTATCACATGTGATACTATAATATCTAATGATCAATATTCAGTGATAGCCCAATGGTACACTAAGATAGTCTTGTATCTTGATTTTTTTTATAATCTAAAGTTAAGGGGGTGTTCACAATGTTTACCTGTCAGTATAGTGATATCAACAACTCTTAGGACTGCATGGACTAACATATCCGGCTGAAGCTGCTCCAGTTCTACAAAGTCTATACTCTTCATTTCCTGAGGCTGTCGTTGAGGAAGATCTCTGAGATAGGAATGTTTTGAAGACACATATGCCAGTAAGTCTTGAAGTACAGCATTACCAACTATACTGGAATCTAAGAGAAACACATATACATGCACAAAAGATGGCAAAGTTATATCTTCTTGACACAATATTTTCTTGGAACTGTGTTGTATGTTGTGAAGTATGATTAAATGTAAATCATGATTTCATATCTATAAAACATGTGGCCGATTCTTGACTTACATGCAAAAGTAAGCTTGGTATTTTTAACCAATGGAAATGGAATTACTTACCATCTCCAAAAAATTTGCCCTGTTCCCTTCCTTCTCTATTTTGTTCATAATATCATTTTTCTGCCAATTAACCAAGACTAGTATTTTGGTTATTTTTGACTCCTCCATTATCTTATTGTACCCAATCCCTGGAGTCTGATTTGATCATGTCTTCCGCAGCTATCCCAACCACTGTTAGACTTCCTCAAGACTCTTAGCATCTCACATCTGAAACACCCTGAGTTGCCTAACTGGCTCCCCCTCAACATGCCTCATTCTTTCCCACTTTTAAGCCTCTAACCACACCATTTTCACTGGCTGCAATGCTGTCATCCTCTCTTCCTACCCAAATACCACACAGAATAACAACTGCTGTAGGTTCCCAGTGATTTCTCCTTCCTCTGAACTTAGAGGGCTTTGTCTTTAACTCTTATTTTGTCTTTAACAGATTGAATTTTGCTGATTAAATTTTAATTTCCCTGAAGGACAGGGAGGTATGTTTGATTATACAACTGATTATTGACCAAAATAAGATCTAAGCAAAAAATACTTAAATACTTTTTAGAAAGTAGTCTATTAATCAGCTTCAGTAGAAAAAAATGACCCTTCTTCCCTTCTCCCAGTAACATTCTCATCCTAATGTATTTCTATATCACACTAAAGCCTCATTTTTCACCCACTTATCAGCAAACCATCCACTTATGTGCCAGGGATTATGCCAGGTGCTAGGGATATAAAGACAACCAGGTCATGATCCCAATGCTGAAGGAATTCAGCCTAGAGATAATAACAAACACTGGGCTTAGGGTATAAGACATACATGCAAAAATTCCTAAGAACACACAAAAACAACTGCCCAGAGAAATTCGATGAGGCTTTATTGAGTGAATATTTAGCTACTAGCCTGTCAAAAACAAGGCAATATAAATTCCTATGTGAGTACAAAAAAACAAAGGTCTTGAAATAGCCTCTTAAGGTTATCTAATAAGTTCAAGGCTTTTTTACATTATTCTACAAAACCTGACGTTCCCCCAGGGCTTCCATGATATTCTCCGACCAGAATTAGGTCCTAAGATTTCTATGAAAATTACTTAACTACTTGGCCTTACTTGAATCTAGATTAGACCAAAAACCAGAAATATCTACAACATCTATCTCCCAAATCCATTGCAAAATATTTGCATACCATGTTATTTTCATTATTTCAAAATATTCATTACCCTTCCATTGTATTAACATCTATAATATAAGGTGAAGTTTACATAAAAGCCATTTCTTCATTGAAATATGCTTTCCAAAATGTGGTGACTTCAAATATTCATAATGAAAGATTAAACTTACATCCTTTAAGGAAATCCCAAAATTAAAAGTTGACTGACTTCAATTGGCCAAAACGTATTATTTTTAGTTACTATAAGTTCATACTAACTTTGGATATCTGAAAGGCAAATTACTCATCCCTACTCTTCTTTTTCAAAAACGCTGGATTTTTGGCCATTTACTCTTCACATATCAGAATAATCTTATCAAATTTCATGATAATCTTATTGCGATTTAGATTGAATTTGCATTCAATTTATTAATCAATTTGGGGAGAACTGAAACCTTCACAATGTTAAATCTTTCAATCAATGAATGAAGCATATGTCTATCTAGCTGTTCTTTAGTTTCTCTTAATTAAAATTTTTTCCTTGAACAAAAAATTGTTTATTACTAGATACTTAGTACCACATGATAATATTGTAAATGGTACCTTCTCCTTATTCATGTGTTACTATTAGTTGCTCCACTCTGGATATGCAATTCATATTTGTATATTTTTGATTATGTATTATGTATTTTAATGTTATTTGTATATTAATCTTATACACAGCCACCCGGCTAAACTTTCCCATTATTTCTACTAATTTGCTTATAAGATATAAACTATGTCACCAATACATGTCAGCTTTCTTTTCAATCTCTTTGTAAATTTATTTTTCCATGTTTTATCACACTGGTTAGTATCTCCAATATAATGTTGAATGAAAGTAGTAATAGCAACATCCTTTGTCTTACTCCTAATTTTTAAAAGGAATGTTTTTAATATTACTCTTAATATTCTTAAAATGTATCTAATATTTCAAATAGGATGATATTTGTTCTGTATTTTTTAAAGACACTCTTTATGAAGTTAAAACAAATTTCCAATTTCCTTCTTGAATAGATGTTGAACAAAAGCTTTATTTGTACCTATTGAAATGACCATATATGGCTTTTTTAAAACATTTTTTTATTTTATTTATTTTTATTTTCTATTTTTTAAATTTTTCATTAAGGTATTATTGATATACACTCTTATGAAGGTTTCACATGAAAAAACAATGTGGTTATTACATTTACCCATATTATCAAGTCCCCACCCATACCCCAAAGCAGTCACCGTCCATCAGTGTTGTAAGATGCCACAGATCCACTATTTGCCATCTCTGTGATACTCTGTTTTCCACATGATCCCCCACACCATGTTTACTAAATATAATTCCCCTCAGTCCTCTTCTCCCTCCATCCCTACCCACCCTCCCACACCCCTCCCCTTTGCTAACTATTAGTCCCTTCTTGGAGTCTTTGAGTCTGTTGCTATTTTGTTCCTTCTGTTTTGCTTCGTTGTTATACTACACAAATGAGGGAAATCATTTGGCACTTGTCTTTCTCCGCCTACCTTATTTCACTGAGCATAATGTCCTCTAGCTCCACCCATCTTGTTGCAAATGGTAGGATTTGTTTCTTTCTTATGGCTAAATAGTATTCCATTGTGCATATGTACCACATCTTCTTTATCCATTCATCTACTGATACACACTTAGGTTGCTTCCATATCTTGGCTAATGTAAATAGTGCTGCAATAAACATAGGGTTGCATATGTCTTTTTGAATCTGAGAAGTTGTATTCTTTGGGTAAATTCCAAGGAGTGGGATTCCCGGGTCAAATGGTATTTCTATCTTTAGTTTTTTGAGAAACCTCCATATTGCTTTCCACAATGGTTGAACTAGCTTATATTCCCACCAGCAGTGTAGGAGGGTTCCCCTTTCTCCACAACCTCACCAACATTTGTTGTTGTTTGTCTTTTGGATGGTGGCCATCCTTACTGGTGTGAGGTGATATCTCATTGTGGTTTTAATTTGCATTTCTCTGATGACTAGTGATGTGGAGCATCTTTTCATGTGTCTGTTGGCCATCTGAATTTCTTCTTTGGAGAACTGTCTGTTCAGCTCCTCTGCCCATTTTTTAATTGGATTATTTGCTTTTTGTTTGTTGAGGTGCATGAGCTCTTTATATATTTTGGATGTCAACCCTTTATCAGATCTGTCATTTATGAATATATTCTCAATACTGTAGGGAACCTTTTTGTTCTATTGATGGTGTCCTTTGCTGTACAGAAGCTTTTCAGCTTGTTATAGTCCCACTTGTTCATTTTTGCTTTTGTTTCCCTTTCCTGGGGAGATAAGTTCATGAAGAAATTGTTCATGTTTATGTCCAAGAGATTTTTGCCTATGTTTTTTTCTAAGAGTTTTATGGTTTCATGACTGACATTCAGGTCTTTGATCCATTTCGAATTTACTTTTGTGTATGGGGTTAGACAGTGATCCAGTTTCATTCTCCTACATGTAGCTGTCCAGTTTTGCCAACACCAACTGCTGAAGAGACTATCATTTCCCCATTGTATGTCCACGCTCCTTTATCATATATTAATTGACCATATATGTTTGGGTTAATGTTTGGAGTCTCTATTCTGTTCCACTAGTCTGTGGCTCTGTTCTTGTGCCAGTACCAAACTGTCTTGATTACTGTGGCTTTGTAGTAGAGCTTGAAGTTGGGGAGTGGGATCCCCCCCCCACTTTATTCTTCCTTCTCAGGATTGCGTTGGCTATTCGGGGTCTTTGGTGTTTCCATATGAATTTTTGAACTATTTCTTCCAGTTCATTGAGGAATGTTGCTGGTAATTTGATAGGGATTGCATCGAATCTGTATATTGCTTTGGGCAGGATGGCCATTTTGATTATATTAATTCTTCCTAGCCAAGAGCATGGGATGAGTTTCCATTTGTTAGTGTCCTCTTTAATTTCTCTTAAGAGTGTCTTATAGTTTTCAGGGTATAGGTCTTTCACTTCCTTGGTTAGGTTTATTCCTAAGTATTTTATTCTTTTAAATGCAATTGTGAATGGAATTGTTTTCCTGATTTCTCTTTCAATTAGTTCATTATTAGTGTATAGGAAAGCCACAGATTTCTGTGTGTTAATTTGGTATCCTGCAACTTTGCTGTATTCTGATATCAGTTCTAGTAGTTTTGGAGCAGAGTCTTTAGGGTTTTTTATGTACAATATCATGTCATCTGCAAATAGTGACAGTTTAACTTCTTCTTTACTAATTAGGATTCCTTGTATTTCTTTGTTTTGTCTAATTGCCATGGCTAGGATCTCCAGTACTATGTTGAATAACAGTGGGGAGAGTGGGCATCCCTGTCTTGTTCCCGATCTCAGAGGAAAAGCTTTCAGCTTCTCATTGTTCAGTATGATGTTGGCTGTAGGTTTATCATATATGGCCTTTATTATGTTGAGGTACTTGCCCTCAATACCCATTTTGTTGTGAGTTTTTATCATGAATGGATGTTGAATTTTTTTCAAATGCTTTTTCAGCATCTATGGAGTAGATCATGAGGTTTTTGTCCTTCTTTTCGTTGATGTGGTGGATGATGTTGATGGCTTTTTGAATGTTGTACCATCCTTGCATCCCTGAGATGAATCCCACTTGGTCATGGTGTATGATCCTTTTGATGTATTTTGAATTCGGTTTGCTAATATTTTGTTGAGTATTTTTGCATCTACGTTCATCAGGGATATTGGTCTGTAATTTTCTTTTTTGGTGGGGTCTTGGCCTGGTTTTGGTATTAGGGTGATGTTGGCCTCATAGAATGAGTTTGGGAGTATTCCCTCCTCTTGTATTTTTTGGAAAACTTTAAGGAGAATGGGTATTATATCTTCTCTGTATGTCTAATAAAATTCCGAGGTAAATCCATCTGGCCTGTGGGTTTTGTTCTTTGGTAATTTTTTTATTACTGCTTCAATTTCTTTGTTGGTAATTGGTTTGTTTAGATTTTGTGTTTCTTTCTAGGTCAGTCTTGGACGGTTGTATTTTACTAGGAAGTTGTCCATTTCTTCTAGGTGTTCCAGCTTGTTAGCGTATAGGTTTTCATAGTAGTCTCTAATAATTCTTTGTATTTCTGTGGGGTTCGTCGTGATGTTTCCTTTCTCATTTCTGATCCTGTTGATGTGTGTTGATTCTCTTTTTCTCTTAATAAGTCTGGCTAGAGGCCTATCTATTTTGTTTATTTTCTCAAAGAACCAGCTCTTGGTTTCATTGATTTTTTTCTATTGTTTTATTCTTCTCAATTTTATTTATTTCTTCTCTGATCTTCATTATGTCCCTCCTTCTGCTGACTTTAGGCCTCATTTGTTCTTCTTTTTCCAATCTCAATAATTGTGACTTTAGACTATTCATTTGGGTTTGTTCTTCCTTCTTCAAGTATGCCTGCATTGCTATATACTTTGCTCTTAAGACTGGTTTCGCTGCATCCCACAGAAGTTGGGGCTTTGTGTTGTTGTTGTCATTTGTTTCCATATATTGCTGGATCTCCATTTTGATTTGGTCATTGATCCATTGATTATTTAGGAGCATGTTGTTAAGCCTCCATGTGTTTGTGGGCCTTTTTGCTTTCTTTGTACAATTTAGTTCTAGTTTTATACCTTTATAGTCTGAAAAGTTGGTTGGTAGAATTTCATTCTTTTTGAATCATTACTGAGGCTCTTTTCGTGGCCTAGTATATGGTCTATTCTGGAGAATGTTCCATGTGCACTTGAGAAGAATGTGTATCCTGTTACTTTTGGGTGTAGAGTTCTATAAATGTCTATTAGGTCCATCTGTTCTAGTGTGTTGTTCAGTGCCTCTGTGTCCTTACTTATTTTCTGTCTGGTGGATCTATCCTTTGGAGTGAGTGGCGTGTTGAAGTCTCCTAAAATGAATGCATTGCATTCTATTTCCTCCTTTAGTTCTGTTAGTATTTGTTTCACATATGCTGGTGTTCCTGTGTTGGGTGCATATATATTTATAATGGTTATATCCTCTTGTTTGACTGACCCGTTTATCATTATATAATGTCCTTCTTTATCTCTTGTTACTTTATTTGTTTTGAAGTCTATTTTGTCTGATACTAGTACTGCAACACCTACTTTTTTCTCCCTGTTGTTTGCATGAAATATCTTTTTCCATTCCTTGACTTTTAGTCTGTGCATGTCTTTGGGTTTGAGGTGAGTCTCTTGTAAGGAGCATATAGATGGGCCTTGTTTTTTTATCCATTCAGTGACTCTATGTCTTTTGATTGGTGCATTCAGTCCATTTACATTTAGGGTAATTATCGATAGGTATGTACTTATTGACATTGCAGGCTTTAGATTCATGGTTACCAAAGGTTCAAGGTTAATTTCCTTACTATCTAAGAGTCTAACTTAACTCACTTAGTATGCTGTTACAAACACAATGTAAAGGTTCTTTTTTTTTCTCCTTTTTCTTCCTCCTCCATTCTTTATATATTAGGTATCATATTCTGTAGTTTTTGTCTATCACTTCATTGACTTTGGGGATAGTTAATTTAATTTTGCATTTGCTTAGTAATTAGGTATTCTACTTTCTTTCTCTGGTTTTATTACCTCTGGTGAAAGCTATTCAACCTTAGGAACACTTCCATCTATAGCAGTCCCTCCAAAATAGACTGTAGAGATGGTTTGTGGGAGGTAAATTCTCTCAGCTTTTGCTTTCGGCATCTATGGAGATGATCATGTGGTTTTTGTCCTTTTTTTGTTGATGTGTTGGATGATGTTGATGGATACTCAAATGTTGTACCATCCTTGCATCCCTGGAATAAATCCTACTCGATCATGATGAATGATCTTTTTGATGTATTTTTGAATTCAGTTTGCTAATATTTTGTTAAGTATTTTTGCATCTATGTTCATCAGGAATATTGGTCTGTAATTTTCTTTTTTTGTGGTGACTGCCTGGTTTTGGTATTAGAGTGATGCTGGCCTCATAGAATGGGTTTGGAAGTATTCCCTCTTCTTCTACTCTTTGAAAAACTTTAAGGAGGATGGGGTATTAGGTCTTCACTAAATGTTTGATAAAATTCAGCGGTGAAGCCATCTGGTACAGGGATTTCATTCTTCAGTACGTTTATGATTACCAGTTCAATTTTGTTGCTGGTAATTGGTCTGTTCAGATTTTCTGTTTCTTCCTGGGTCAGCCTTGGAAGGTTGTATTTTTCTAGAAAGTTGTCCATTTCTTCCAGGTTATCTGGTTTGTTAGCATATTATTTTTCATAGTATTGTCTAATAATTCTTTGTATTTCTGTGGTGTCCATAGTGACTTTTCCTTTTTCAGTCCTGATTCTTTTTATGTGAGTGGACTCTCTTTTTTTCTTGATAAGTCTGGGTAGGGGTTTATCTATTTTGTTTATTTTCTTGAAGAACCAGGTCTTGCTTTCATTGATTCTTTCTATTGTTTTATTCTTCTCGATTTTATTTATTTATGCTCTAATCTTTATTATGTTCCTCCTTCTACTGACTTTGGGCCTCATTTGTTCTTCTTTTTCTAGTTTTGTTAATTGTGAGTTTAGACTAATCATATGGGATTGTTCTTCTTTCCTGAGGTAGGCCTGTATTGCAATATAGTTTCCTCTTAGCATGGTCTTTGCTGCATCCCACAGATTTTTGCGGTGTTGAATTATTGTTGTCAGTTGTCTCCATATATTGCTTGATCTCTGTTTTTATTTGGTCATTGATCCATTGGTTATTTAGGAGCATGTTGTGATGCCTCCATGTGTTTGTGGGATTTTTCATTTTGTTTGAGTATTTTATTTCTAGTTTCATACTTTTGTGGTCTGAGAAACTGGTCGGTACAATTTCAATCTTTTTTAATTTACTGAGGCTCTTTTTGTGGCCTAGTATATGATCTATTCTTGAAAATGTTCCATGTGCACTTGAGAAGAATGTGTGTTCTGCTGCTTTTGGATGTAGAGTTCTGTATATGTCTGTTAGGTCCATCTTTTCTAAAGTGTTGTTCAGTGCCTCTATCTCCTTAATTATTTTCTGTCTGTTTGATCTGTCCTTCAGAGTGAGTGGAGTGTTGAAGTCTCCTGGAATGAATGCATTGTATTCTATTTCCCCTTTTAATTCTGTTAGGATTTGTTTCACATATGTAGGTGCTCCTGTGTTGGGTGCACAGATATTTATAATGGTTATATCTTCTTGTTGGATTGACCCTTTACATTATGTAATGTCCGTCTTTGTCTCCTGTGACTTCCTTTGTTTTAAAGTTTATTTTGTCTGATACAAGTAATGCAACTCCTGCTTTTTTCTCCCTACTAGTTACATGAAATATCTTTTTTCATCCCTTCACTTTTAGTCTGTGTATGTCTTTGGGTTTAAAGTGAGTCTCTTGTAGGCAGCATATAGACGAGTCTCATTTTTTATCCATTCAGTGACTTTATGTCTTTTGATTGGTGCATTCATTTCATTTACATTTGGGGTGATTATCGATAAGTATGTAGTTATTGCCATTGCAGGCTTTAGATTCGTGGTTACCAAAGGTTCAAGGTTAACTTCCTTACTATCTAAGAGTCTAACTTAACTCACTGAGTATGCTATTACAAACATAATCTAAAGGTTCTTTTTATCTTCCTCCTCCATTCTTTATATATTAGGTATGATATTCTGTACTCTGTCTATCCCTTGATTGACTTTGGAGATAGTTACTTTAATTTTGCATTTGCTTAGTAATTAGCTGTTCTACTTTCTTTACTGTGGTTTTATTACCTCTGGTGACAGCTATTCAACCTTAGGAATGCTTCCATCTATAGCGGTCCCTCCAAAATATACTGTATAGATGGTTTGTGGGAGGTAAATTCTCTCAGCTTTTGCTTATATGGAAATTGTTTAATCCCGCCTTCAAATTTAAATGATAACCTTGCCAGGTAGAGTATTCTTGGTTCAAGGCCCTTTTGTTTCATTGCATTAAATACATCATGCCATTCCCTTCTGGCCTGTAAGGTTTCTGCTGAGAAGTCTGATGATAGCCTGATGGGCTTTTCTTTGTATGTGATCTTATTTCTCTCTCTGGCTGCTTTTAATAGTCTGTCCTTAAGATTGATCTTTGCCATTTTAGTTACTATATGTCTTGGTGTTGTCTTCCTTGGGTCCCTTGTATTGGGAGATCTGTGTACCTCCATGACCTGAGAGACTATCTCCTTCCCCAGATTGGGGAAGTGTTCAGCAATTACCTCCTCAAAGACACTTTCTATCCCTTTTTCTCTTCTTCTTCTGGTACCACTTCAATGCTAATATTGTTCCATTTGGATTCGTCACAAATATTCTTTCATTCTTAGAGATCCTTTTTTCTCTGTGTGCCTCAGCTTCTTTGTATTCCTCTTCTCTAGTTTCTATTTCATTTATTGCCTCCTCCACCATATCTAATCTGCTTTTAATACCCTTCATTTTGCTCTTCAATGATTGGATCTCTGACCGGAATTCATTCATGAGTTCTTGAATATTTGTCTGTACCTCCATGAGCATGTTAATGATTTTTATTTTGGAATCCCTTTCAGGAAGACTCATGTGGTCAGTGTCATTTAAATCTTTCTCAGGTGTTGTATTCATAATTTTACTTTGAACCAGGTTCCTTTAGCTTTTCATATTTGTATATGGCACCCTCTAGTGCCCAGAATCTCTACTCTCTGGACTCTCTGGACTCTCTGGAGCTGTTCAGCCCCTGAAGCAATGCCTGGATCACCGGGGAGTGGTATTGGTGTCTGGGGGTAGGAAAGAGCTGTTTCTTGCTTCCTGGCTGCTATGCCTGTCTCCACTGCCTGAACCAGTGGGCCGAGCACACAGCCTCCTTGCTTTGCATTTGTAGTTGCTGTAGGTAGATCTTTCCTCTGGCTGGCTTAACGCCAGGGTAGGGTTTGCTGGTTTGCAAGCCAGCTGGGGCTGGCTGGGAGAAAGTTGCAGTAGGCTGCGTATCACGGAGGGGGTTCTTGGCATTGTGTAGCCAGCCAGGGAGCTGGAGTGCCTGAAGATCATGAAAGCTCCCAACCTGCTGGGCAGAGTGCACCAAGACAATTTTTTCTATGTGTCCTTTCTCCTGAGCAGTAAGTTCTGTGCAATCCTTGCCCCTTTATCAGCCCTTTTGTTGTTAGGAAGTCTCTCAGACTGCCCACCTTTCTTTTGTCCCAGAGCAGCCATATATGGATCCCTGTTTTCCACAAGCATCTGGAATCTCAGTCTCTCCAGGAATTCTGCCTCTATTAGCTTTCCAACCCCCTAATCATGAGAGTACCATGCAAGCAGTATGAAATGTAGGTTTGTGCTCTCAGATCAGATCTCCAGAGTTAGGCATTCAGCATTCCCAGGCCTCCACTCCCTCCCTGCTCCATTTCTCTTCCTCCCGCTGGTGAGCTGGGGTGGGGGAAGGGCTTGGGTCCTGCTGGGTCATGGCTTTGGTACATTACCCTGTTCCATAAAGTTTATTCTTTTCTCCAGGTGTATGCAATTTGGCACAGTCCTCTTTCCTGTTGCTCTTTCAGGATTAGTTGTATTAATTATATTTTCGTATTATATGCGGTTTTAGGAGGAAGCCTCTGCCTCACCTCTCACACCACCATCTTTAATCCTTTGCTACATAGTTTCTTAAAACATTTTTTTAAACTGTTAGACTTACAAAAAGATTAGAGTTCCCTTATGTACCTCACTCTATGTCCTCTAATGTGAACATCTTACCTAATCAGGAACAGGAGATTAATACTGGTTAAAAAAATATTAGATATAGATCATTTTCAAAATTTACCAATTTTCTCACTAATATCCTACTACTTAGGATCCTATGCAGGACTCCACATTACATTTAGTTGTTATTTTGCTTTAGTCTCTTCCAGTCTGTTTATCAGTCTTTCTTATCTTTCATGATCTTGACACATCTGAAGAGTATTACTCAATTACTTTGTAAAATGTTCCTCTATATGGGTTTCTTCAGTGTTACCTCATGATTGGAATGAGGTTATGCAATTTTGGCAAAAAATAGCACAAGAATTATGCTGTGTCCCTCTCAATGCATCATAACAAAGGATTCATGATATCCATATATCTTATTACTGATATTTACTTTACTCAGTTAAATTGGCATCTGCCAAGTTTCTTCACTGTAGAGTTATTTTCTCCTTGGAAACTCATAACTATCTTGGGGAGATGTTTTGAGATGCTGCAATCCTGTTTCTCATCAAACTTCTACCTAATAATGTTACCATTTATCAGTGGAACCTTGTCTGCAATATTTATTACTATGATGTCTGCCTAATGGCAATTCTTTTACATTTATTCATTGGAATTCTATTGTGAGAAAGAACTCTCTCTTACTGATTGATTGATTTGATTTAGTCAGTTAGTTCAATGTTTTTTTATATCAGTATGGACCCATAAGTATCTTATTTCATGGGTTATAATCCAATACTTACTTACTTTTTATTTACTTACTTATTTATTTACTTAAATTGTTCCAGTTTGGGCCAGCCGGTGCTCCCTCAGGATGGCTTCAGTGTTCTTCCAAAAACCCTTTTTTGTATTTTTCTAGAAAGCTGTCCATTTCTTCCAGGTTATCCAATTTGTTAGCATATCCTTTTTCATAGCATCCCCTAATAATAATTTATATTTCTGTGATGTCCATAGTGATTTTTTTCCTTTCTCATTTCTAATTCTGTTTATGTGTGTAGACTCTCTTTTTTTCTTGGTAAGTCTGGCTAGGAGTTTATCTATTTTGTTTACTTTCTTGAAGAACCAGCTCCTATTTTCATTGATTTTTTTCTGTTGCTTTATTCTTCTCAATTTTATTTATTTATTTTCTGATCTTTATTATGTCCCTCCTTCTGCTGACTTTGCGCTTCATTTGCTCTTTTTTCTAGTTTCATTAATTGTGAGTTTAGACTGTTCTTCTTTCTTGAGGTAAGCCTATATTGTAATATACTTCCCTTTTAGCACAGCCTTGGCTGCATCCAACAGATTTTGCAATGTTGAGTTATTGTTATCATTTGCCTCCATATATTGCTTGATCTCTGTTTTTCTTTGGTCATTGATCCATTGATTATTTAGAAGCACATTGTTAAGCCTCCATGTGTTTGTGAGCTTTTTGTTTTCTTTGCATAATTTATTTCTAGTTTAATACCTTTGTGGTCTGAAAAGCTGGTTGATACAATTTCAATCCTTCTGAATTTACTGAGGCTTTTTTTGTGGCCTAGTATATGATATATTATTGAAAATGTTCCATGTGCACTTGAGAAGAATGTGTATCCTGTTGCTTTTGGGTGGAGTGTTCTGTAGATGTCTGTTAGGTCCATCTCTTCTAATGTGTTGTTTAGTGCCTCTGTCTCTTTACTTATTTTCTGTCTGGTTGATCTGTCCTTTGGAGTGAGTGTATGTTGAAGTCTCCTAAAATGAATGCACTGCATTCTATTTCCCCCTTTAATTCTGTTAGGATTTGTTTCACATTTGTAGGTGCTCCTATGTTGTTTGCATAGATATTTATAATGGTTATATCCTCTTGTTGGACTGACCCCCTTTATCATTATGTAATGTCCTTCTTTGTCTCTTGTGACTTTCTTCATTTTGAAGTCTATTTTGTCTGATAGAAGTAGTGCAACTGCTGCCTTTTTCTCCCTATGAGTTGCATGAAATATCTTTTTCCATCCCTTCACTTTTATTCTGTGTATGTCTTTGGGTTTGAAGTGAGTCTCTTGTAGGCAGCATATAGACGAGTCTCATTTTTTTATCCATTTAGTAACTCTATGTCTTTTGATTGGTGCATTCAGACCATTTACATTTAGGGTGATTAATGATAGATATGTACTTATTGCCATTGAAGGCTTTAGATTTGTGGTTACCAAAAGTTCAAGGGTAATTTCTTTACTATCTAACAGTCTAACTTAACTCACTGAGTATGCTATTACAAGCACAATCTAAAGGTTCTTTTTTTTTCTCCTTTTTCTTCCTCCTCCATTCTTTATATATTAGGTATGATATTCTGTACTCTGTCTATCCCTTGATTGACTTTGGGAATAGTTAATTTAATTTTGCATTTGCTTAGTAATTAGCTGTTCTACTTTCTTTACTGTGGTTTTATTACCTCTGGTGACAGCTATTCAACCTTAGGAACACTTCCCTCTATAGCAGTCCCTCCAAAATATACTGTAGAGACGGTTTGTGGGAGGTAAATTCTCTCGGCTTTTGCTTATATGGAAATTGTTTAATCCCGCCTTCAAATTTAAATGATAATCTTGCCAGGTAGAGTATTCTTGGTTCAAGGCCCTTCTGTTTCATTGCATTAAATATATCATGCCACTCCCTTCTGGCCTGTACAGCTTCTGTTGAGAAATCTGATAGCCTTATGAGTTTTCCTTTGTATGTGATGTATTTTCTCTCTCTGGCTGCTTTTAATAGTCTGTCCTTAACATTGATCTTTGCCTTTTCAATTACTATTTGTCTTGGTGTTGTGTCCCTTAGCTTCCCTTGTATTGGGAGATCTGTGCACCTCCATGGCCTGAGAGACTATTTCCTTCCACAGACTGGAGAAGTTTTCAGCAATTACCTCTTCAAAGACACTTTTTATCCCTTTTACCCTCTCTTCTTCTTCTGGTACCCCTATAATGTGGATATTGTTACATTTGGATTTGTCACACAGTTCTCTCAATATTCCTTCATTCTTAGAGATCCTTTTTTCTCTGTGTGCCTCAGCTTCTTGTGCTCCTCTTCTCTAATTTCTATTTCATTTACTGTATCCTCCACTTCTCTAATATGATTTTAAATCCCTCCATTGTACGTTTCATTTCAGATACTATATTTTTCAGTTTGTATCTCATTTTTTAATTCCTCCCTGAGGTCTTGAATATTTTTCTGTAGCTCCATGAGCATGTTTATGATTTTTATTTTGAAACCTCTTTCAGGAAGATTGGTGAGTTCTGTTTCACTTAGCCCTCTTTCTCGTGTTTGTGGGATTTTGGTTTGTACCAGGTTCCTTTGACATTTCATTTTTGTAGGTGGAGCCCTCTAGTGACCAGAAGCTGTACTTTCTGGAGCTGCTCAGTCCCTGGAGTGATGGCAGCGGTTGCAGGCAAGCAGTGCTGGTGCCTGCGGGGAGGAAAAAAGCTCTTTCCTGCTTCCTGGCTGCAGTGTCTGCCTCCACTGCCAGGGCCAGTGGGCCAAGTACACAGGGAGGAGCCTCTATGTCATGCATAGCTGCTGTAGGTGGGGCCACCTTCCGGCTGGCCTGGCGCAATGGTGGGGGAAGCCAGTTTGCAAGCAGATGCCATCTGGGAGGAACAACCAGCAGATTGCGTATTGTGGTGGGGGTCTCATAGCTGCGTTACCAGCCAGGGGGATGGGGCACATGAAGCTCCTGAAAGTTCCCAACCTGCTGGGCTGAGTATGCCTGGACAATTTTGTCTACCTGCCCTTTCTCCTCAGCAGCAAATTCTCTGCAATCCTTGTCCCTTTAGCCTCCCTCTCACTATTAGTAAGTCTCTCAGACTGCCTGCCTTTCTTTTGTCCCAGAGCAGCTGGTTGTGGGTATCTGTTCTCCACAAGTGGCTAGAATCTGTCTCTCCAAGTAGTCTCTAAGTCTCTCTAAAGTCTTAGCTTTCCAACCTCCGAAGTCTCCAGAGCACCGTGTAATGTAGGTTCATGCTCCCAGAGCATATCTCCAGGGCTGGGTGTTCAGCATCCTAGGCCTCCACCCCCTCCCTGCTTCGTTTCTCTTCTTCCTGCTGGTGAGCTCGGGTAGGTGAAGGACTTGGGTCCTGCTGGATAACGGCTTTGGTACTTTACCCTTTTCCATGCAGTCTGCTCTGTTCCCCAGGTGTAGGCAGTCAGCGTACTATGTGTTCTTTTTTGACCTTTGCATTTTTCACATAACAGTATGTTTTGGAAATCACTTCATATCAGTTTATAGTACTCTTTTTCATTCTTTTTTATCACTGCATAGTATTCCAATATGTGGCCGTACCATAATTTAATCAACCATCCTGCTGTGTTGTGCAATTATAAACAATACTTCAGTGAATAATCTTGTGCATATGTATTTTCATATTGTAGTTGTGTCTTCAGGACCAATTCCTAAAATAGGCTTGCTTGGTTGAAACCTAAGCACATTGTAAATTTGTTAGGTGTTACTCAATATCCCTCCAGATGGGTTGTAGCAATTTGCATTCCCACCAGCAATACGTAAGACAGTCTGTTTTCCCACCACCTCACCAACAGGATGTGCTGTCATGTTTTTAGTTTTTACCAAAAATGATATGTGTAATTTTAATTTGAATTTCTCATGTCTTTTCCCATTTTCCCATCAGATCCCTTGTCGCTCAATTTTTAGGAGTTCTCTATACATTAGGAATATACCTAGCTCTTCTTTCATGTTTGTTTTCCCATATGAATGTTAGAATCATGTTGTATATGCCATAGCATAGTTTGCTGATCTTTTCATTGAGACTGCACTGAACTTATAAATTAACTTATGGGGAACTGATACCATTATCATGTTGAGTCATCCTATCCAAGAATAGGGAATGCTGCCTTTCCATTTGTTCATGTCTTTATTTCTTTCTGGAATGTTTAAATTTTTTCCTCATAGAGATTTTGCATATTTCTTGTTAAATTTATTCTGAAGTATCTTCTTTATTGCTATTGTAAATAGTTTTTCTCAACCATTATGCCCTCTGGTTAATGTTTGTGTATATGAAGCCTATTGATTTTTTTTAACATTGGCTTTTGTATCCTGTTACACTAGTAAATTCTTTTATTGTTTGAATTGGTTTTATCTTTGATTTCCTAGGTTTCCAAGATACATTATCAGAGCATTTGCACATATAGTTTTCATTCTTCTTCACCTATTCAGATGCCTCTTCTTGTCTAATTGCACTGATTAATAACTCCAGCATAATGATAAAGAGTAGCAGAAATAGTGAGCATCCTTATCTTGTTCCTGATTTTAGTGGAAATGGCTCTAATGTTTCTCCATTAAATAATTCATATATTTTATTCTTTCATTTTTATGGATAAAAAGTATTTAGCTAATAAATTTTTCTCTGATAAGTACCTTAACTGCATCCCATAGATTCTGACATGCAGTGTTTTCATTTTAATTTCTTAAAAATTCTATAATATCAGTTTCTATTTCCCCTTCACCCAGAATTTAATAGGTTTTAAAATTTCCAGAAAAAGGAACATTTTTGGTTATTGTTAATAAATTCTAGTTTTATAGCATTTGATCAGCACATTTGTAATAAATCCATTTTACAGGAGTTACTAATACTTTTTTTGTCATTTAATGGGGGATGGGCACTGAAAGTTCCAATCCTACCACCATATTATTGGTTCCCATGGCAACCAGACCCCATCCTTAAGTGCTTTCCAAAAGTCACTTCATTAACATAAACTCAGTATGATTGAATGGGGTTGATTTTGAATTCAAGATACCTTTATTGATTTTATCACTTGGGAATGCCCAAGGGTTTTAGAAGCTCTGTGCCAGAAATGGGGATGAAGACTCCCTAAAAGGTTAAGAATCACCACTATACTGCTTCTCTGAGAAAAATAAGTAAATGAAACGTGAATCAAATATTTCTTCAAATAAGTTATATATAGTGCACAAGTTCATTTTTCATAAATTCTATTTTCATTGTTACTAAAGTAAAACAAAACTCTCCAGCTAACCTGTTTAGATAACATTTTTATAAAATTACCATTTTAACTCTGCTTTTTTCTAATATGTTATATACTGTAAATACTAAGAAATTATTGTATTTAAAATGCACCTTACATTCTTCAGGCTGGATAGATGAATAACTCCCAAGATTAAATAAATGACTGGTATATGTTGATTGTAGTACTGTCTCACCAACCCAATGATCTTCATGAACAGTAACATCTAGAAAGGGGGAAAAAAGTTCTCATCATCCCATACGTTCCTTCACACTGTGGTTAACTTACCAATCATAGCAAAAAATGTTATGCATGCCTCTCACATGCCAGGCAACTGAAGTTCAAATATATTAAATTGTCTACCTAAAGGCACAAAATGATAAGTAGCAAATCCATAATCTGAATTTAGGTATGTCTGTATGTAGGTAAAATAACAAAATGGCTTCTGTATATTCAAACAATACCGATATGGAAGCTCACTGTTATATAGAGTGGGTTAATGGCTTTTGCTTACATAAGACAAATGTTATAATGTGTGTTTCTGATAAATGAAAAGTAAATCATTTAGGGCCACAAAGCAAAGCAGTGGTTCCAAAGTAGTAGTGTCTAAAAGAGTAAATAATATTCAGTATGCATTTACCCTTTCTGCTCTAAACATATATGAATATAATGTAAGGCATTCTTAAAGGACTTTGATTTTTTTTTTAATAGCATGGTAACCATCTTCTACAAATGTTAAAAATGAAAGACTTTGGAGGTAAGGAACACTTTCCAATAGGAAAAAGAGAGCTGTATGATCTAAGATGGATAATCATTTAGTGAAACTAAACATATCAACAGGTAGAAACAATTTTAAGAAGGGCAAAAAGTGTAAGAGACAGAGGCAGAGACAGGTCGATCCAAGGCAGGGTATCATCAGTGTATAAAATGGTAGCAATATAAAGATAAGAGCAACAAAATAATTTCAAAATGATAAAGAAAAACAAGAATGCATAAATTCTAAGTAACTACTTCCAAAATTCCATCCCAGACCCTCTCCTCAGCTTCTAACCCATTTACCCACATTTATCCACAACAGCATAATGGACATTCCTGACTGTATATTCTATTGGTTCCCCAAACTCAGCATTGTTCAAACTTCCTCTCTTCTCAAATGACCCATCTCATTTGTTGGCACTGTGCTGCTAGCCAGGTAAATTAAAATCCTGAACATCTACCTCTCCTTTCCCACCTTTTTCTCCAAGTCCCCACCTGTTGGCCTGCCCCCATCTTACACATTCCTCTCTCCTAACAGATCCCCTTACCACCTCCAGTCCATGTCCCACAATGCTAATGAGTGTTTTATCAAGAACATTAATGACATCTGTTGGCTCTCTTCAAAAACCCTCAACAGCTCCCCACTGCCTGGCCAGGAATAGCTAGCACAGCATTCAAGACTTTTCACAATCTGATGTTCAGAGTGCCTGATCTTCAGGAAGAAATAAGGAATTTCAAGGAAAGACTTCTGGAAACTAGACGGTAAAAGCTATGTTGGATTAGTGACATGTTAATTACTGGTGATGGGTGGCAGGAATTGAGAGCCCAGCCCTTGCCTGCTGTTTGTCCTCTTCTGCCCTCTCACTGATATATCCTGGCTCCTCTTCTGTTAGCTCTTTAAACATTGGTTTCTCACAGTTAAGTTTGCCTTCTGTCTTCACTCTAGTCCATGGTCTCCCTTAAACAATCCTTACAGAATCTCTTCATTCTATTGCTTAAAGTGGAACAGCAAAATGCCAATCATGTTACATAAAATGTTTCCATTTTAGGTGTATATCAGTAGGTAGTATGAGATAGTCAACATGGAGGTATGATAATGTACAATTGGATACTATTAATTAAAATGGGATTTCACTCATAAGTTTCTATGCAAATATAATTTCACTACTAATGGAAACAATGGAAAAGTACAGATTTCTCTTCATTCCACGAAGTTTCCATCAGTTTCACACAAACAAAAAAGACTTACTCAGACATTGGTGAACTAGATATTTTTCCCCTAAGGAAGTAAGACAAAGCAAGAAATAAAAACAGGTATTTTTTAAAAAGTAACCAAAGAGAGGGGCGGAAGATGGCGGCGTGAGTAGAGCAGCGGAAATCTCCTCCCAAAACAACATATATCTATGAAAATATAACAAAGACAACCCTTCCTAGAATAAAGACCAGAGGACACAGGACAATATCCAGACCACATCCGCACCTGAGAGAACCCAGCGCCTCGCGAAGGGGGTAAGATACAAGCCCCGGCCCCGCGGGAGCCGAGCGCCCCTCCCCCCCAGCTCCCAGAGGGAGAAGAGCAGGCAGAGCGGGAGGGAGACGGAGCCCAGGGCTGCCGAACACCCAGCCCCAGCCATCCGGGCCAGAGTGCAGGGCCCTCGATACTGGGAAAACAGGGCAGCAAGAACAGTGAGCAGGCACTGAAGGCTGGGCAACAGAGGACATAAGAAAAGCGCGCGACCATTTTTTTTTTTTTTTTTTTTTGCTTTTTTGCTGCTTTGTTTTGGCGAGCGCTTTTTGGAAGTCTTAAAGGGACAGGGACCCCAATATTAGGGAAACAGGGCAGAAAGACCGGTGAGCAGAGGCCTGAAGCTGGCACCGGAGAATAAAGAAAAACGAACGACCACCTTTTTTTTTTTTAATTAAAAATTTTTTTTTTTTTTAATTAAAAAAATTTTTTTTCTTGTTTTTTTTGTGGTCGTTGTTTTGTTTTGGCGGGTGCTTTTTGGAAGTCTTAAAGGGGCAGGGCGGGTCACTTAATCCAGAGGTAGGGAATCCGGGATCTCTGGGCACCCTAACCCCTGGGCTGCAGGGAGCAGGGAGGCCCCTTACGGAGATAAATAGCCTCCCAGCAGCTCCTGCTCCAACGCGACTCCACCATTTTGGAGTAGCTGCCCGAGCCAGGCCACGCCCACAGCAACAGCGGAGATTAACTCCATAGCAGCCGGGCAGGAAGCAGAAACCCTGTCTGCGCGCAGCTGCGCAGCACAAGCCACTAGAGGCCGCTGTTCTCCCAAGAGAGGAGGGCCACAAACCAACAAGAAAGGAAGTCCTTCCAGCCGTCACTCGTCCCAGTTCTGCAGACTATTCCTATCACCATGAAAAGGCAAAGCTACAGGCAGACAAAGATCACAGAGACAACACCAGAGAAGGAGACAGACCTAACCAGTCTTCCTGACAAAGAATTCAAAATAAGAATCATAAACATGCTGACAGAGATGCAGAGAAATACGCAAGAAAAATGGGATGAAGTCCGGAAAGAGATCACAGATGCCAGAAAGGAGATCGCAGAAATGAAACAAACTCTGGAAGGGTTTATAAGCAGAATGGATAGAATGCAAGAGGCCATTGATGGAATTGAAATCAGAGAACAGGAACGCATAGAAGCTGACATAGAGAGAGACAAAAGGATCTCCAGGAATGAAACAATATTAAGAGAACTGTGTGACCAATCTAAAAGGAGCAATATCCGTATTATAGGGGTCCCAGAAGAAGAAGAGAGAGGCAAAGAGATGGAAAGTATCTTAGAAGAAATAATTGCTGAAAACTTCCCCACACTGGGGGAGGAAGTAATCAAACAGACCACAGAAATACACAGAACCCCCAACAGAAAGGATCCAAGAAGGGCAACACCAAGACACATAATAATTAAAATGGCAAAGATCAAGGACAAGGAAAGAGTGTTAAAGGCAGCTAGAGAGAAAAAGGTCACCTATAAAGGGAAACCCATCAGGCTAACGTCAGATTTCTCAACAGAAACCCTACAGGCCAGAAGAGAATGGCATGATATATTTAATACAATGAAACAGAAGGGCCTTGAACCAAGGATACTGTATCCAGCACGACTATCATTCAAATATGATGGTGGGATTAAACAATTCCCAGACAAACAAAAGCTGAGGGAATTTGCTTCCCACAAACCACCTCTACAGAACATCTTACAGGGACTGCTCTAGATGGGAGCACTCCTAGAAAGAGCAACACAAAACACCCAACATATGAAGAATCGAGGAGGAGGAACAAGAAGGGAGAGAAGAAAAGAATCTCCAGACAGTGTATATAACAGCTCAATAAGCGAGCTAAGTTAGGCAGTAAGATACTAAAGAGGCTAACCTTGAACCTTTGGTAACCACGAATTTAAAGCCTGCAATGGCAATAAGTACATATCTTTCAATAGTCACCCTAAATGTTAATGGGTTGAATGCACCAATCAAAAGACACAGAGTAACAGAATGGATAAAAAAGCAAGACCCATCTATATGCTGCTTACAAGAAACTCACCTCAAACCCAAAGACATGTACAGACTAAAAGTCAAGGGATGGAAAAACATATTTCAAGCAAACAACAGTGAGAAGAAAGCAGGGGTTGCAGTACTAATATCAGACAAAATAGACTTCAAAACAAAGAAAGTAACAAGAGATAAAGAAGGACACTACATAATGATAAAGGGCTCAGTCAAACAAGAGGATATAACCATTCTAAATATATATGCACCCAACACAGGAGCACCAGCATATGTGAAACAAATACTAACAGAACTAAAGGGGGATATAGACTGCAATGCATTCATTCTAGGAGACTTCAACACACCACTCACCCCAAAGGATAGATCCACTGGGCAGAAAATAAGTAAGGACACGGAAGCACTGAACAACACAGTAGAGCAGATGGACCTAATAGACATCTATAGAACTCTACATCCAAAAGCAGCGGGATATACATTCTTCTCAAGTGCACATGGAACATTCTCCAGAATAGACCACATACTAGGCCACAAAAAGAGCCTCAGAAAATTCCAAAAGATTGAAATCCTACCAACCAACTTCTCAGACCACAAAGGCATAAAACTAGAAATAAACTGTACAAATAAAGCAAAGAGGCTCACAAACACATGGAGGCTTAACAACACGCTCCTAAATAATCAATGGATCAATGACCAAATCAAAATGGAGATCCAGCAATATATGGAAACAAATGACAACAACAACACTAAGCCCCAACTTCTGTGGGACACAGCAAAAGCAGTCTTAAGAGGAAAGTATATAGCAATCCAAGCATATTTAAAAAAGGAAGAGCAATCCCAAATGAATGGTCTAATGTCACAATTATCGAAATTGGAAAAAGAAGAACAGATGAGGCCTAAGGTCAGCAGAAGGAGGGACATAATAAAGATCAGAGAAGAAATAAATAAAATTGAGAAGAATAAAACAATAGCAAAAATCAATGAAACCAAGAGCTGGTTCTTCGAGAAAATAAACAAAATAGATAAGCCTCTAGCCAGACTTATTAAGAAGAAAAGAGAATCAACACAAATCAACAGTATCAGAAACGAGAAAGGAAAAATCACGACGGACCCCACGGAAATGCAAAGAATTATTGGAGAATACTATGAAAACCTATATGCTAACAAGCTGGGAAACCTAGGAGAAATGGACAACTTCCTAGAAAAATATAACCTTCCAAGATTGACCCAGGAAGAAACAGAAAATCTAAACAGACCAATTACCAGCAACGAAATTGAAGAGGTAATCAAAAAACTACCAAAGAACAAAACCCCCGGGCCAGATGGATTTACCTCGGAATTTTATCAGACATACAGGGAAGACATAATACCCATTCTCCTTAAAGTTTTCCAAAAAATAGAGGAGGAGGGGATACTCCCAAACTCATTCTATGAAGCTAACATCACCCTAATACCAAAACCAGGCAAAGACCCCACCAAAAAAGAAAACTACAGACCAATATCCCTGATGAACGTAGATGCAAAAATACTCAACAAAATATTAGCAAACCGAATTCAAAAATACATCAAAAGGATCATACACCATGACCAAGTGGGATTCATTCCAGGGATGCAAGGATGGTACAACATTCAAAAGTCCATCAACATCATCCACCACATCAACAAAAAGAAAGACAAAAACCACATGATCATCTCCATAGATGCTGAAAAAGCATTTGACAAAGTTCAACATCCATTCATGTTAAAAACTCTCAGCAAAATGGGAATAGAGGGCAAGTACCTCAACATAATAAAGGCCATCTATGATAAACCCACAGCCAACATTATATTGAACAGCGAGAAGCTGAAAGCATTTCCTCTGAGATCGGGAACTAGACAGGGATGCCCACTCTCTCCACTGTTATTTAACATAGTACTGGAGGTCCTAGCCACGGCAATCAGACAAAATAAAGAAATACAAGGAATCCAGATTGGTAAAGAAGAAGTTAAACTGTCACTATTTGCAGATGACATGATACTGTACATAAAAAACCCTAAAGACTCCACCCCAAAACTACTAGAACTGATATCGGAATACAGCAAAGTTGCAGGATACAAAATCAACACACAGAAATCTGTGGCTTTCCTATATACTAACAATGAACCAACAGAAAGAGAAATCAGGAAAACAACTCCATTCACAATTGCATCAAAAAAAATAAAATACCTAGGAATAAACCTAACCAAAGAAGTGAAAGACTTATACTCTGAAAACTACAAGTCACTCTTAAGAGAAATTAAAGGGGACACTAACAGATGGAAACTCATCCCATGCTCGTGGCTAGGAAGAATTAATATCGTTAAAATGGCCATCCTGCCCAAAGCAATATACAGATTTGATGCAATCCCTATGAAACTACCAGCAACATTCTTCAATGAACTGGAACAAACAATTCAAAAATTCATATGGAAACACCAAAGACCCCGAATAGCCAAAGCAATCCTGAGAAAGAAGAATAAAGTAGGGGGGATCTCACTCCCCAACTTCAAGCTCTACTATAAAGCCATAGTAATCAAGACAATTTGGTACTGGCACAAGAGCAGAGCCACAGACCAATGGAACAGACTAGAGAATCCAGACATTAACCCAGACATATATGGGCAATTAATATTTGATAAAGGAGCCATGGACATACAATGGCGAAATGACAGTCTCTTCAACAGGTGGTGCTGGCAAAACTGGACAGCTACATGTAGGAGAATGAAACTGGACCATTGTCTAACCCCATATACAAAAGTAAACTCAAAATGGATCAAAGACCTGAATGTAAGTCATGAAACCATTAAACTCCTGGAAGAAAACATAGGCGAAAACCTCTTAGACATAAACATGAGTGACCTCTTCTTGAACATATCTCCCCGGGCAAGGAAAACAACAGCAAAAATGAGTAAGTGGGACTATATTAAGCTGAAAAGCTTCTGTACAGCAAAAGACACCATCAATAGAACAAGAAGGATCCCTACAGTATGGGAGAATATATTTGAAAATGACACATCCGATAAAGGCTTGACGTCCAGAATATATAAGGAGCTCTCACGCCTCAACAAACAAAAAACAAATAACCCAATTAAAAAATGGGCAGAGGAACTGAACAGACAGTTCTCCAAAAAAGAAATACAGATGGCCAACAGACACATGAAAAGATGCTCCACATCGCTAATTATCAGAGAAATGCAAATTAAAACTACAATGAGGTATCACCTCACACCAGTAAGGATGGCTGCCATCCAAAAGACAAACAACAACAAATGTTGGCGAGGCTGTGGAGAAAGGGGAACCCTCCTACACTGCTGGTGGGAATGTAAGTTAGTTCAACCATTGTGGAAAGCAGTATGGAGATACATCAAAATGCTCAAAACAGACTTACCATTTGACCCAGGAATTCCACTCCTAGGAATTTACCCTAAGAATGCAGCAATCAAGTTTGAGAAAGACAGATGCACCCCTATGTTTATTGCAGCACTATTTACAATAGCCAAGAATTGGAAGCAACCTAAATGTCCATCAATAGATGAATGGATAAAGAAGATGTGGTACATATACACAATGGAATACTACTCAGCTATAAGAAAAGGGCAAATCCAATCATTTGCAGCAACATGGATGGAGCTGGAGGGTATTATGCTCAGTGAAACAAGCCAAGCGGAGAAAGAGAAATACCAAATGATTTCACTTATCTGTGGAATATAAGAACAAAGGAAAAACTGAAGGAACAAAACAGCAGCAGAATCACAGAACTCAAGAATGGACTAACAGGTACCAAAGGGAAAGGGACTGGGGAGGATGGGTGGGTAGGGAGGGATAAGGGGGGGAGAAGTAGGGGGGTATTAAGATTAACATGCATGGGGGGGTAGGAGAAAAGGGAGGGCTGTACAACACAGAGAAGGCAAGTAGTGATTCTACAACATTTTGCTATGCTGATGGACAGTGACTGTAAAGGGGTTTATAGGGGAGACCTGGTATAGGGGAGAGTCTAGTAAACATAATATTCGTCATGTAAGTGTAGATTAGTGATAGCAAAAAAAAAAAAAAAAAAAAAAAAAAAAAAGGGCAGTTCCTGTGTGGTAACCTCCGGCGAGTTCTACACAAGGGTGTGGGCGGGGGGTCTGTTTGTGTTTGTGCAGGGGATCAAAGCCTAGTTGGGCTGCCCCGAAGGTGAACTGGGATACGATGTGAGAAAGAACTTCCAACATCTGCGCTCTCTGGAGGACTCATGCCAGAGGATGATCATCAAAAGACCCCAACAGGGATCCACGCACTGCTGCAGCTGTGGATGCGCTCATCCCGCCAGTTCCTGGACTTGCCATGGGAATGAGGAAGGAGATGTCTAGGCTGGCCTGTGCATACAGTAAAACAACAAAATTGGACTGGATCTATACTGTTGGAACTCAACCAAGAATTTGGAGAGGTGCAAATTGTAGCGCTCCAAAGTCTTACAACTACAAACTATTTATTGTTAAAAGAACATATGGCATGTGAACAGTCCCCAGGAATGGGTTGTTTTGATTTGTCTGGTTTCTCTCAGACTGTTCAAGTTCAGTTGGACAATATCCACCATATCATAGATAAGTTTTCACAAATGCCTAGGGTGCCTGGCTGGTTTTCTTGGTTTCACTGCAGATGGCTGGTAATTGCAGATATGCTTTGGTTATGTAACTATACTCCTATTATGTTAATGTGTGTGTGCAATTTAAGTGGTAGCTTGAGACCTATGCATGCTGAAGTTACTCTACAAGAAGATATATCAAAGAAATAGTCAATCTTCCCATGTTTTCTTCCGCCTGCTGCTTCTGTAGCTTTTCTTCTTCCTTCCTAATTACAACCCTTAAATAGAGTTCGTGCCTCATATCAAACTTGCCGAGTATCATGGTTCTTCCAAGTGGTGAAGATACCTCGGGACAAATGCTGGGCATAGAAGCCACAGGGCATAAATATGCAAAGAAGTAAAAAGCTAACTTTTTCAAACAATAAGGCTTTTCTCTCACTTACCAACTTCACATTTCCCTGTATGGCCCCAGAAGATGACTGGTTAGCCAGAGACGGGTAAGATTCCTCAAGGGAGGAACAACCTAAGACAGGCACAGTCGCAGGGGGGCCATCAGGTGAGAAATTGGGGATCAACAGAGGTGAGGCTTAGAACCTCACCCCCCCGTTCTGAGAGAAATCTTCTGCATACGTGGATGTTTTATTGCCCTGGTCTGGCTTGGATTAACACATAGTCTACAGGCACACACCTGATCATCTACATGTGCTCTCTTACAACACTAAACTATGTTTTCTACCTTTATCTTGTATCTACCTACCATTTCAGCATTTTATTAAAAATAATAATAAAGAGAAAAATGTGGTATCCACATATAAATCAAGTATAAAAACCAAATGAGTATTCATATTTGAACTGTTTATAGTTCATAATGCATGAGCAAAACCGAAAGTTTCTGTGATGACTGCCCTTGTACTGTTCACTATGTAACTTATTCATTATGTAAGAATTTGTTCTACATGTAAAAACTTGTTTGTTATGCCTCAGAAGATTGGAGACTGACAAAAATTAGGCTTGGGGTGGAATAATGATTGTGCATTGAGCATTGACTCCCCTATACAGAATTTTATTGTCGTTAACAACCATTTGAACAATAAATATGATAGATGCCCTCACAAAAAAAAAAAAAAAAAAAAAAAAAAAAAAGGACAGACTTCCAATGGTAAAATAAATTAGTAACCAGGATGTAATGTATAGCATAAGGAATATAGTCAAGATATTGTAACAGCTTGGTAGGGTGATAGCTGGAACCTAGAATTATGTATATAAATGTTCTACCACTGTGTTGTACACTTGAAACTCATGTAATGTAATACTGTGTGTCAACTACCCTTCAATAAAAAATAATTATTAAAAAAAAAAAAAAAAAAAAAAAGTAACCAAAGAAATAATCTAAATATCCTATAATAGGAAACTGGTTAGTAAATAGTGGTAAACTTACTTGCTAGAATGTTACCTAGTTGTTAACAACTGTATGGCCACTAGGAAAAAATACAGATAGCAGGGTTGAGTCCCCATCTGTTTGGAAACAGCCTCCTGTGAGGCTCACTGCAGGAACTGCCTTGGTAAGGTAAGGTCCAGGGCCCAGGCCTCTCATTAGAGTCTGGGAAACCTGATTTTGTCAGCACTCCAAAAATAGATTTCATTCTGCAACATAACTTCACATTAAACAAGTTAATGAGACAAACAAAAAAATGAGAAAACAGTGGTTTTTTTTATTTGTAATGAGGCATTAACTGTCAAAGAAACAACACTTGCAGCCTACTATCATCTTCCAGGCAGTTTTACACCTGGGAAGCCAAATCATAAGCAAAGGGATATGCAGTGGGCACTGAATCAGAATAGAGGGAGTTAGATGAACTGACTTGCCAACAAATAAAATGATATTGCAGGTGAGGTGAGACTATTCTCTGCCTGCTAGTGACAATCCCATGTTTGTCTCTGCATTAGAGACTGCCCCTGACAATCTTACACAAATACCAGGGTATATAAGCTGAGGTTCTCATTCCTCAGCAAACCATTTGGTAGGAAACATCACTGCCTTGATATTTTTTTTCTAAGCTTCTAAAACTGACCTACACCTCTTTTCTATTACATTCTTTTTTAGCTATGTTATTAAGCTCAACTTTCTCCTGGTCTGGGATTTATCCTTAAAATAACTGGTATCTCTGGTCTAATACACTGTGCACTGATTTTATATCAATAAAGAACATGTAACACAATATTAGATTTCTGTGCCAGCAAAAAAGCAGGGTAAAAACTGTTCTGTTCTTTATGATTACAATAAGAGCATGGGTTCTGGAGTCAAGGTGAAGTCCTGGGTTTGCCATTTCCTAGATGTGTGGTGTTGGGCAAGTTACTTTACTTCTCTGGGTCTCAGTTTCCCCTAGCTGAAAAATGGGGATAATAATCAGTACCTGCCTCATATAGTTGTTGTAATGAGTTGATATACATGGAAAGCGTAAAACAGGGTCTGTCTGACACAGAATAAGTTCCCAATGAATAACTGCTGTTATATATGTATGTACACACATTGTAAGGGGAACTGGGAGGATAACACTCCAAAACTCTCCTGGTTGTTATGCAAGGTTGGCATGACAGCATGAGTTTTTCCTTTCCGTATTTCCAAGTGTGATTAATATAATTTTAATAATTTGAAAATGCAATAGAAATTCCCTGTTCCTCCAATAGAAATGTAATATGCACAGCATTATTAGGGATTAAGTAAAGCAGTAGAAACTCTGCCCTTTTACCCTAAAACTGCTACTCCACTTGAAGAAAAAAAAGGGTTACAAAGAAGACATATGTAGACAAAGCCATAAGAGGTTTCTTTCTAAGAAAACAAAGAGCTTATGATATGACCTGAATGCTAGTAGAGTGAAAGAGTAAGAGAAGGAACCAAGAAAAGCTTCTCAAGAAGGTGAGTGGAAAGAAGGGACAGAACGAAGATTCTAGAACACAGGCCCAGAAAGCAACACACAGGACATGAAGTAATGGTAAGGAGACCAATGCGGATGCTAGGAAGGGATCAGTCTTACTGGAGCAGAAAGTAAATGGTAAAGAAAGAGTCCTGAAAGGCTGAAAGTGGGAGGGGGGAAAAAAGCCTACAGTTTTATAAAATAAACTACCACTATACCATGATGGCCTTACCTGTGAGTAAAATTATATCTCCAAGAAACACCGTAAGTGCCCAAAATGCTGTAGTCCTCCACAGGGAAACCTTCTTCTTCACTTCTGACTGATCAGTTACCACAATTGTTGCTAAAGGCACTTTAGAGCCAGAATTTGGCCCAGATTTTATGTTTATTTCTTTCACATGACATGGCGATAACACTATGACTAAACAATTATACTTCTGACTTTTAGAATTACAATTTTTTATCAATGATGTTTTTTTAACACCCTTAAATTCAGATACATTCCTCTGGTCCATTGCTACAGTAGGATTTCTTGCATTAGAAGCTAACTTCACTTTCTTAGACACTTGGAGGACTTTAGATAAGGCTTTAGAATGGGCTGATTTATCTTCAGAAGTCCAACTTCTCTTAATAGAACCTTTGTGGAAGGTACTTAGTTGGGAACACAGTATTCCTGAGCTAAATGACTCAATGCATATTTCATTTGGTGGCAGTTTATCTTCAAAATCAAAAAGTTCTTGAGATCCTGTCTTTTCTTCAACACCTTTATCAGAGTTTATACGAATTTGGCTACTTTTTGTTTCAAGACAAATAGGACTAAAGAGTTCAAGGGAATGTGGTTGGTTTTGTCTGCTTTCATTTCTTTCTGCAAAATCATCATTAGGGTGAATCACATCATTGTCAGGTATTCTTATTTCCCTATGACGTGCCTTTGGCTCAGTCTCCATGTTTATAGTCCATACATTCATGGAATTTTGCTCTTTATAATTCCTTTGAGCTAAAAAAGCAACCTGGCTAGAGGTCATTATATTGAGAAATTCAGTATCAGTAGATATTTCAAGGTCTGAGACCTTCAGAAGTGATCCACATCTTGGCATCACTACTGTGCTAGAAGAAAAGCACTTCAGACACTGGTTTTCTGTTTCACGGTGTTCTGTTGATATACACTTTGTTTCAACAGCTCCTGGCCCTATGTTAACCTGCTCAGTACTACAACCAAAATCCAATGTAGCTGCACACTTACGAACTAACTGAGAGGGTACTTTTCCAAAGTTTTGATCACATATATTTGACAGATCTTTATGCTGCTCATCTGTCATTTTCTTATTTTCACTGAAAAGCTTTTGGTACTTTTCTTCTTCAGTTAAATGCTGAACTCTCCCCTTAAGTCCACCTACTTGCACATCAGTGTTAGTCATTTCACTCATCCCAAAAGGGTGACTCTTCTGGGATTTTGTAGACATACAATGTATAAAGTCATCTCTATTCACAGAGTTTGCTAAAAAATGACCATTATGAAGATCTGGAGGGCAAACAGCTTCTAGGACTTGATAGTCTTCAAGATTTTTGTGGTTGCATTTGTTATCCTCCAGATATAAAGAATGTTGTTTGTATAAAAGCTGAATTTTTTTCCAAGGGTCAGCAGGGGTCATTAAAGAAGTTGGTTCCTGCGACACTGTCATTTTCAATGGGCCACATGGAGCACCCAAAAAAATGTGGACTTGAGATCCTCCACTCATAGTTTCTGAAAAAAATGAAAAATCTAAAATGAGGACTTTGTCAGTAGATTTTTTTTTTATTAAAGTATCACCGATATACAGTCTATGTTGGTTTCAAATATACAACACAATGGTTCAACAGTTACCCATATTACTAAATCCTCATCCCCTTTAGTGTGGTCACTATCAATGTAGTTAAGATGTTACAGAACCATTAACTGTATTCTCCCTATTGTACTACCATTCCTGTGACCAACCTGTATTGTGATTGTGAATTATTGTGCCCGCTAATTCTCTTCCCACTTCCTCCATCCCTCTCCAGCTCCTCCCCCTTGGTAACCACTAGTCCCTTCTCAGTGTCTATGAGTCTCCTACTATTTTGTTCCTTCTGTTTTGCTTTGTTTTTATACTCCACAAATAAGCGAAATCATATGGTATTTGTCTTTCTCCACCTGGCTTATTTCACTGAGCATAATACCCTCTAGATCTGTCCACATTTGCAAATGGGAGGATTTCTTTTCTTTTTATGGATGAATAATTTTCCATACTAGGTATGTACCACATCTTCTTTATTCATTCATCTATTGATGGACACTTAGGTTGCTTCCATATCTTGGCTATTGCAAATAGCACAGCAGTAAACATAGGGGTGCATATGCTTTTTAGAATCAGGGATCTTGTTTTTTCAGGTAAATTCCTAGGAGTGGAATTACTGGATCAAATGGTACTTCTATTTTTAGTTACTTGAGGAACCTCCATACTGCTTTCCACAAAAGCTGCACCAACTTACATATTCACCAACAATGTAGGAGGGTTCCCATTTCTCCACATCCTCAACAGCATTTGTTATTTCTTATCTTTTGGATAGTGGCTATCCTAACTGGTGTAAAGTGATACCTTGTCAGTAGATTTTTATATACTAACTTAATAATATACCAAAATCAAATGTAATATGAACTATGAATCAAAACTACAATTAATAGAGTTGATTTACACTGGTACTCCATTTAATCATAAATTTCATAAATATATAAGAAATCATAAGGAGAAATCAAAATATCTACAAGAAATCTTCATGTAAAGACTCAAAATAGTGAGGTATTGTTTAAAAAACTCTTCTTTAAGGAAAATAAAGATAAGTATACTTAACTAACATCAAATAATGTTTAATAGCATTTAATTAACAATTTAATAAAAAAAGGGGAAAGGCATTTGTTTAATTGTTTTATAGTCACCTTTAAATTTCCTGTTTTCTTCATTCCACAGATTATTTCAGAAAGTTTGGTACCTCCTTCCTTCAATGCTGAACTCAATTCCCAAGATCAAAATAGAAGGCTCAAACTGGGAGGGAAGGAAAGTAAAAAACTAAGGCTCTCTTCAAAATGTACAAGTCACATATCATCTATTTTACTTCAATTTGCTAACATGGTCAATAATTGCTTCTATATTTTTAAATATTCTCTAAAATACAAATAGTTTAAGAATAGTCATTCTATAATATATGGATAAAAGAAACTCACTGTAATTAAAATTTTTTTCATTAACTGTGGCACTTAATAAAGTAAATCTAAGTAAGCTTCATATTTTCTGAGATTAAAATTAAGAAACATATCACTATTTACTTGATAGCTGACTTTCAAAATAGGTAAAATAAATAGATCTATTCCTAGTTTGGTGGAAACTTTTATACTGCTCCAGGGACAAAAAGATAGATAAGGTTCCAGGCCTAAGGAACCTTAGTCTGCTTTTAAAAAAACAAAAAGGAGAGAAAAATAGTGACTGTATACTAGTAGTTTAAAAATAATGTAATACATACTATGAACTACAAACAGGAAATGATAATTTCCTGGAGAGGAATGCTACTATGGGAAGAATGCATGGCGGCCAAGTGCATTTAAAAAAAGAAATAGCATCTATTAAAGGTAGAGTTATGAAAGACCCATGGTATAGCTAGAGATTTTTTATTTGAGCAAAGGATCCTTTATAAAAAAGTAAGAAGATTGGGAATCATGAGAAGTCCATCTGGAAGTACAGGAAGTATGGAAGTATATGGGAAAGGAGCGACAAGCAACAAAATGGCAGCTATAATCCTGTCACTCTTAATCATTCCTTGAAGATTTGCTCATTGTCACTTCTTCTAAACCTAATAACCTATCCTATTATAAGTCCTGTGATTTCAATATCAATGTGGATGGTCCTTCCAATACCCTGGCCTCTTGTTTGCTTGACCTCCTCTTCTCCATTGATTTTCTTCTCCACCTCACCTCAGTTATCCATTCTCATAATCATACACCCTACTGTGACCAACAACTGCACACCCTTCCTTAATTTCAATTTTAAGCTTTCAGCTCTCTGACTACCTTCTCCTATCTTTCAACTCCCTCTAAATGCACAACACCAACACTTGGACCATGTGGGATCCACAATGAACACACTGATTGTACTACATTTTCAGAGCCTCGTTCTTCACCTCTCTCCTCAACCAGCTTGGTTGGCATCTGCAGTCCATTATTGTAATCACCCCCTATCACACATCTCTAATTCTATGGCTTTCCTCACCAAGGTATTTAGCCCAGCTAAACTCAAACACTGGTTTGTTGCCTACTCAGCACCAATAGCCCAATGGCTGGAAGTAACTAGAAAATAGAATACACAATCAGCTGAAAACTAGTCTCATTTTAAGTTCATTACCAGTGGCCTCAGGGCAGTACCTAGCAATCCTATCTTTCCCTATCCATTCACACTCTATATCTCCAGCATCGCCTCCCCTATACTCATGGGCAGCTGGTGACCATGCTAACATTTCCCTTTACAAGCTCTCAACAACATATCTACCAACCACCTCTCTTGTGCCCATTGTACTGTGCCAACCTTCCTATTACTATGGATGAACTGTCCATAATTCTATGCAAGGCTATTTCTTCCTTACACAGACATTAGGTCTTACTCCCTCTTTCCTACTCAGGCTCCAACAATACTCACTTCTCTCCTGTATCATTGGTTTTTCTCTGTGTACTGGAGCATCTCCATCAACATACAAACATGCTGTTATTTTTTCTCATGCTGTTATTCTTCACCTCCTATACCCCTCCACCTATTGTGCCATTTTCTGCTCCCCTGTACAGCAGAATTCCTTGGAAGAATTGTCCATACTTCCTCCCCTCCTATTCTCTCTTAAACCCACTTCAGTCAACCCTTTGAATCAAACCACTCCACTGAAACAGCACAGTTCAAGGGCTCCAGTTACTGCCACTGCCATCAGTTAACACTCCACTTTCAGCTACTTGGCCTAGGCAGACACCACTGATCACTTCTTCCTTCTTGAAACACTGTTTGTTTGACTTTAGGGATGCTACACCCTGCTGATTCTCCTTCCACCTCATACCACCTCACCAGGTGCTCCTTCTCAGTCTCCTTGGCTAGCTCCCCATCATCTCCTCAACCCCTTGCTCAAGGGCTCTGTACTTAAATCTCAATCCCTAAGTGATTTTACTCAGTCTCAGGGCTCTAAGTACCTTCTGCATGCTAATGATTACCACATGTATATCTCCATCACAACCTCTCCTCTGAACTTCTGACTGCTTATCCAACTTTATACTTACTCCTCATTGCCACACAATGTCTAGTAGGCATCTGTGCAGAAAAGAGTTAACACAGCAGGTCTGAGACTACTATTCTTATAATAAAAAGGCCTGCTTGTAAGGGGGGCCCTTGGCTGGCATCTGTGATTTGAGATTTCAGGAGGGTTCCCACCATTCCTTGATAAAAATGGCTCACTGTGCCTATAACTAGCAAACAATGTTATGATGAACACTTGCTCTCCTTTTTTACGATGAATTTTGGTATTTGCTAGGCAGAGGGTGGCTATGTGACCAGGACTCCTTTAGGAACTGGCTGATTCCAGTCTGGGGCAGGAAATGTACAAGATAAACCTGAAACATCTTGTCATAACAGAAAGCAAAAAAAAAGCTGTCAAAGACTACTTGGATTGTGTTAAAAGAACTCAGGAGCCAACTTAAAGAGGCTCCCACTGGCCAAAGTTGGGCAATCTGAGCATCAGTAAGGACAATGATTGTAACAAATTGAAACACATCAAAGATGTTTAAATCCATGAGTTCATAAAGGTAACTAAGACAAATTCAATGATCACCTTTGGAGGATACTAGGTGACTAAATAATTGTTTTAAAAGTTTATGAATGAAAAGAAAGAAACTTTATCCTTTCTTTACTAACAGTATCTTAAGATGATCAACTATTTAATAACAGGAAATCTCTGTGTATAGAGGCATTCTGCTAATAAACAAACAAATGAAGGATAGAGTAGCACCATTTTGTAACTCCTAATGAACTAGTGGATTTTCTAAGCAATGATCATTAGTGGCTGTAACATCACAAAGCAGGACTAAGGGAGAGCCAGAGAGAAATTACAGATTGAGACCAATTATAATGAAAAGACCTTAGTTAGATTCTGATTTGAAGATACAAATGTAAAAATTCAAAAGACAATTGGAGAAACTGAAACTTTGATATTTTATGACATTAAGGCATTTTTGTTATTTTTTAGTGGGATAATGTTACCGAGGCTATCTGTGAAAGAGTGAAAGAGTTATGTGCTAGAGGTACATAATGAGTGTTTGCAGATAAAATGGTATGACAGCTCAGATTTCTTTGGGACACTGGGAGGGAAAGGGAGTGATGGTGTAGATAAGACAGGATGGGCCGTGTGTTGATGATCACTGAGGCAGGGTGATGGGACAGAAGTTCACTATACCAATCACTATGTTTGTAATTATTTTAAATATCCTATGATGCAAGTCTTCTTTCTTTTTTTTAAGAAATACTGTCTCATACCCACAGGACTAGGAAAAGATGTAAGGAGTCTAAAGATACCCAAGACTGGGGAACTCATCCAGAGCTGGCAGAACAGTAAATCAGCACACCACTTTGAAGAACAATTTGGTAAAGCTGAGGATGCACATATCACACCACCCAATAACTCCACTTCCAAGTTTCTGCCCTGGAGAAAACTCTTGTACGTGATATATAAAAGAACACATAGGTAAGAATGATCATGGAGACTTGATAAGCAAAAAAATGTAGAACCTAAAAGTCCATGAAAATGAGAATGGGTAAATCATGAAATATTCAGAGAAAGGCTATTGTATGGCAGCAAAAATAAGAGACCCAGAGTTATATGTCAAATGGATATATCTTACAAACATAATTTTAAGTGAAAAGAAGCAATTTGAAGAATACATAGCTTTTAGTGTCAATATATTGAGTTTGCCTAAGAATAAAACACCAAAACTCAGAATCATGGTTACCTTTGGGAGGAAGGACTAGAGATGAAATAGGTGAAGAGTACACAGGGGGCTTCAACTGTACTGAACACATTTTATTTAACTAGGTATGGTTACAGAGGTATTCCTTACATTGCTCAAAAAATTTTTTTTAATCCTAGAAAGAAAACATTGAGAAGCAAGACTAAGGATGATATTTTTAAGATTTCTATATTTTTAAAGTTTTATTGTGATGAAAAATGAATGTGTATTATTTTCATAACAATCAATTATTTTTTTGTTTGGCAATTCAGGCTTTTCTTGCACAATCTTCAAATTGAATACGATGTTCCAATAGTTCTATAACAATGGACCTAAATCTAACATTGCAGAAGAAGAGTTGAGAACATATGATGGTGGTTGTTAATGTATTAGCAACTGAAACAAAGATATACTGCAATTTTCAAACAATTCATAATAGTGATTTGTTTCTAAGAAAACAAAATTATAGTAAGTTTAGCATTCAGTTTTAACCCAAAACAAATCAAAGAGGACTAAGCATCACTAATTACTATAGCCACATATCCCACCCTCATTGAATCCTCCTGGGAAGAATAATTTGCATTAGGAATAAATGGTACGCTAGATTTAACTGATGGTTTACTATTTATGTCATTATTACACTGGCCACTAGAGAGCCCCAAACAGCACAGCAAAAACTTCAAGTTCAAAAGACGTATGAAAAACAAGTGGAAGAGGAAGAAATATAATACCCTCACATGTAGGTGAGAATACTTAAGATATATTCAAATCAAATGCATAAAATTATTATATAACTAACTCCCCTCTCTCGAATCTTTGGGTTTCTCTCCAATGGTTTCTTCCTGTTAGCCTTAAACCTTTAAAAACAAAACAACAAAAAACTTCTATACTGTTTCTTTGTTCTCATTTCCCATCTACTCTTCAACCCTCTTAAAGTGGCTCTTACTTCAGTCATTTTGACTATGGAATTCAAACACTTTTGACTATAGAAACCAATGACTTTTAATAGCCAACTCCAAAAGTCGGTTTTCCATCTTTATCTTATTGCCATTTGCGACCGTTTATCATCCCTCTTTCCTGAAACATTCCACTTTTTTGATTCCGTGAGATCACCATATTGGAATTATTTAATGCTTAAAAGACAGATTATTATTGGTTTACTCATTCATGTAACAGACCTTCTAAATACTATGCCAGGCATTTTGCTAGGTACTGAGAATCAACAGTAGTAACAAGGAGTTTTAACAAGTTCAAAGTCTAAGGGGAGAGAGAAAATGACAATTATAAAACAGTGATATTGAGCTACCACAGGAATAAATGCAGGGGCATCCCTAGAAGGAAAAAGCCTGGGGCAACTCAACCAAAGTAGGACTGCCCATTATCTGCATTTTTCATAGGCCCATTGGACTGCTGTTAGTGACAAAGTTTTGAAACTGAATTTAAAAAATATTCAGGAAAAGGAGTATAATACAGCCCCTGATTCATCCCTTCCCTCAACCCCAACTCAGGAGCCTGGGAAGAAGCCTTATATGTCCCACCCAAAGGACAGACCTGCTATAGGTAATCTCCAACAGGTTTAAAGAGAATGTAGGACACTCACTGCTTTGTGTGTCCTCACTTAGAACTTTCTCCTAAGTGTCCTGTAATCTGACTTCTGTTTCCTAGCTCTGCTAAATCCAAATTGTTAAGTAAGTACTCAGTACTTCACCACTCTAATTGTGAAACTCTTTCTTTATTTCTAGAACATTATTCATTCCTAACTAGTTCTTCTGCCTGATTTTTCTTTCTGTATCTCCTTTCCCTCTTTTTCTGTCATCCATCTTCTCTTTTCCACCGAATTCTGCATAATTTCATCCAATCCCATTCATTTAACTGCTAAATATCTAATTATGCTTTACTGGTGTATACAGAACCAGCCACTCTCCCTAGCATCAGACTGACATTTCTAGCATCACTATATTTGACATAAAGTAGGTAAAAATGCCATCTTCTATTTAGCCTCTTTCTTGAAGGGAAAATCTGACTAAATGACCCTATATCCAGACTAGATTATATAGCCCTTGGATTCAAGTTTGGTATGGTTTATGTTTATGAGACACTGAGGCCATGAGGCCACAGGTCCCCAAGATTCAGCCCTACTTGCCCTCTAGACAGGGGAAGATGGTGAAGCACACAGGGGTGACACAAAGCTGTCTGGAGAGTTCAGAGAAGATTTCCCAGGACAAAAGATGTCTGAAACGAATCTAAGTTCTATAAAACACAAGGTTATTTGTACATCATAATTACCTCAGGATGCCCTCACTTATCTGTCTAAATATATACCTCTGTATGTGTGGGACTCCCCTTCCAAAAAAACTGACTAGAAGTCATGGCCTGTTAACTCAAAAAGGAGTTAATTTTTAAAGTCTTTATATCTCAGGCTGCTGCTACTAAGTCCTCTAGTTTATAGGCATGGTGAGCATGTGAGCAGGGAGATGGGATGTGGTGAGGGCAGGAGAAAACAAAATATAGCAAAAAGATAGAGTTTGAAGATTTAAGTTATGGACAACTGATAAATTTCAATGATTCTAAGATATGTTTTGAGTGTTCTTGGAGGGTTAAAGCTCATTAAGATACCAGTTGAAACTTGCAAGTACATATCCATTATCATAGTTACATATCCATTATCATAGTTAATGATTACACAATTTCTCAATCTGCAAAAAGCCATTTCAGTCAGAAAGACCAATACAACCATATCCTTTATCTTTAGAGTGGTCAGAGTCTGATGAATGGGTCAAAGATTTACAAAACATGACGAACTGTATCAGCAGGTTTGTCTTTGCAGAACACTGAAACTAAAAATGCTTATGACAAAATATATATGGTTAAAAGAGGGTGCTTTCTTCATTTTATTACCAACCTAAATAACTCAGTTGTAAGTCCTTTCCATTCTATTTTACCAAAAACACTAAGGATCATAAAGTTACTCAATAGCATCAAATGACAAAATGAAGAGGCAACATAGGACTGTAATTAAAAGCATAGGTTTTAGAGTAAAATATACATGGGTTAAAACCCTACTCTGCAACTTACTAAAAATGAAAACCTGAATTTGTTGAAGCTAGATGATAGCTACACGGGGTTCATTAAATTAGTCTTTCTATTTCTGTATATATTTGAAAATATCCATAATAAAAGCATTAAATTTATTTATATGTCAAATGAGTATTAAGTTTCTTTATCTGTCAAATGAGAATGACACCAATCCCTGTTCTACAGTGCTGCTGTGAGATGTGCACAGGACACCTACTCAACAAATGTTAGAGTCTTAAACCTTGGAGATTCCACACACTTGGTGACACAAACCAAAACCAATCCATTGATTTCCATCAAAGTTTTGTTTTGAATGAGTATTTTTACACAGTTATAACCATAGAATTGAAATAACTTTATATTCTGCTACAATCCATACATGGCCACCTTTTTATGTCAATCTGTAATCTTCCTAATTACTTTTAATGATAGCTTAACATTTTATTGATGAATCTAATTTAGCTAACCATTACTCTTTAATTCATTAACTTGTTTCTAACTTGTCACTATTATAGCCATTGCTGCAATAAATGATTTGGGGCATTTTGTATTACTTTTCAATTAATTTTTGTGATAAACTCCCAGGTATGGAATTTTTGGGTTAAAGATATGTACATTGTTATGGCTCTTAATATTTATTACCATGTTTGCAAATGAATTAGACAGCATATAATGTGAGAAACAATGGTTAGTAGTTCCTGTCTTACCACAATGTTGTTAGCATCTTAAAAAGTAATTTTCTTAGTAAGGGTACAGAGGTACTTTCCTATTATCTCACTGGCATTTCCCTAGTTATTTCCAAATTGAAAAAACAGTGAATTTTAAATTACATTTGGATTAATATCTTTAATATATTACGAGTATACACATATGTACACTCATGGACAAAGTAATAGGAAAAAATGAATTAAGATAGGCAGGTACATATCACAGAAAAAAATATAGTTAAAAACAAAGAAGACATTTACCTTTCTAATAAATGAAAGAAAAATTTATAAATTAATAAAAAAACATTTCTACCTATGAAACTAGTAAAGATTCACTGCACAAGTATAAGGGTGCAGGGAGATGACTTACACTGATAGGAGTTTAAACAAGTAAAACCTTTCTGGAGGACAATATGGCAATGTATATCAAAAGTCTTTAAGTTCTGCCTCTCATTGGTGCCACAATTATACTTCTGGGAATTTATCCTAAAGGGCAAAACAACATATATCCCCTATAACACTGTATAGCTACAAGAAAGTTCATAGCAGGACTGTTAGAAAACATTAGAAAGTGCATTGCGTGCTGTCTGTTAGATAAATTATGGCACATCCACACAAAAGCAAATTGTTTTAAAAGCCATTTAAAATCAGGAAAACATATAATATCATACAAATTTTTTCCTCGTTATATTGATATGTAAAACAAGGAGACTTAGAAAATTGTACATGGAAGGATTTTGTTTTATATTTTAAAAAATAGCATTCAGGTTACCACTATTTACCTTAAAGTTAGAAACCATAAGAAAAAAATGTGTTCTCCATAGTGACTGAAATCGTTCCTTTATTCTTCAACCTCATTTAATCAATCAAAGTTGTTATCTTAATTCACTGTGCTAAAAAATAACATTGAGAACCAATAACCCATGTACTATGTACATGCTGAACCCTTTTCTCCTAAGAATTACTGGTAGTTACTAAATGCCAGTATCTCAATTTCCTATTTAAAATGATAGAATACTGCCCCATTATAGTGACTTATGAAAAGATATAAGATATATTATTTGTTCCTCAAAAACAAAAGCAATTGAAGTTTAAAATTATGACTCATTCTTGTATCTAAAGTAATAGCTACTAAAACAAACTTGTGAGCAGACAACTGATTTCTTACATATGCTTGCATAAGCTGATTTCCTCTGCAGTAGACTTCAATTTTCAAGTGAGGCATCTGCGACCATGTTCTCATGGCCAGGAGGCACCCTAAGGCCAGGGCAGTGCAGTGAGCCTCTGAATCCTGCTTGCAGGACAGTGGGAATTTCTCCCCACCCCCCTGCCAGGCATTTGCCTTCTCCCAGTGAACTCCAAACTTATAAACAGGAAGTGAACCTTAACCTAACCGCTTTTCTGCTTTAAAAATAGAGTGGGTAGACTTCTGATTTGCCCAGAACAATCCTGGGTTACACTGCTATCCCCATGTCAGCTTCCCTTTTCACTCTTAAAAGTTTCTCCATTTGGAGGTAAATTATATAGTCACCTAGTTAAGAACAAGGAAATACATGAATAAATGTTCTATTAGTGAAGAGGGTACTTCATAATACATTGTATCAGAAACATAACAGGAATTATTATATATATATATATATATATATATATCTTAAAGGTAAAGGGAAACTTTGTTTAATGCTCCCATAAAAAGTTATAAATATTGAAATAAGGTTGAAATGTACCTAAAAATTATAATATGCATTTGAGAAAAAGAATTAAATGAGGCAGAAAAGAGAATTAACCTGTTTGGCAACTAAGGGAGAAAAAAAGTCTGGCTGTCAGTTTCTAGGTAATGCCGCTGCAGACAACAGACAACAGTACAAAAACTTTTAGTGGGTGAGTAGTCTTCCTAGAAAATGTCTCAGACAGTCAGGCATCAACTTGTCCAAGGCTCACTCTTTCTAAGAAAAGTCAAAGGAGAAATCCTAAAATATCAGACTCCACTTCCTCCTCCCACATACCATGTAATAATATCAAAGGAGTGAACCTGAAGACTAGTAAACATGATCTTGTAAGCATAAGGTGGATCTCAGAGGTCTGCCTGCCAACCCGTACTTGCTCTCATCTCCGAAAAACAAAACAAACAAAATCAAGGGGAAAAAAATAAACTGCAATTTAAGCCCTGATGTTCCTTTGTAAAAAGTCATACTCATTGCAGCAAATGGCAACTCCAATCTTCCAGTTCCTCAAGCCAGATGCCTTGGCATCCAAACTGATTGCTCTCTTTTTCTCATACTTCTAATTTGCCATTAAATCCTTCCAGCCCTACCTTTAAATTTCATTCAGAAATTGACCACTTTTCCCTGCCTTCGCCTGCTATAGCCCTGGTCCAAACCACCATCATATGTATTATCTGCAAAAGCCGCCTAATTGGTTGCCCTTCTTCCCCTCCTGCCTCCTGCCAAAAACAGATTAAAGGAAGATGAGGAACTTGCCCCAAGTCCCACAGCCTGGAGGTAGTGGAGCCAGGATCAGAATGCAGCAACCAAACAGCAGAGTCTAAGTTCTCAACCACTATACCATACTGCCCCTCTGGTTTTTGTCTTTCACAACTGTGGAGCTAGAATCCAAGCTAGAACCCTGCCATTGAGTCGTATGAAATAGACCCCCAAAATATTGACATTCTATAGACATATGATAAGAAGAAAATTTCAATATAAAGGAACTTCATTATAAAGAATTCCACTTGGGAAGTTCATTGTAAACTTAATAATGAGGTGAATAATAAATAGCTTTTAACAGGACATCTCTTTTAATCCCCATGTCAAATCTTCCTTCAAATCTAACACATTCTCTCTCTTCCTCCCTCCTTCCTGCCTTCCTTTCTCTCCCTCCCTTTTTTTTTCTCTCCCTCCCTCTCTCTCTTTTAATGATCTGGCAATGTTATGCTAAGCTTCCAAGAAATTAAATATTCAAATTAAAAAACCTGTTGCTTGGATCTTACTACACTGATGGACAGTGACTATAATGGGGTATGTAGTGGGGACTTGATAATGGGGGAAATCTAGTAACCACAGTGTTGCTCACGTGATTGTATATTAATGATACCAAAATAAAAACCTGTTGCTTGGCAAATTAAAGAGTAATTGTAATAAACTACAGACAACAGAGCGACCTTCCTGACCTAACCCTCATCACTTTCTTCTTCTCATCTTTAATATCCCACAGTGTACCTCAGCACCTCTGTGCACCTGCTGCTCCCTCAGCATTAAACATTCTTCCCTTGGACTCCTGTTTACTGTTTTTTTTTTAACTTGAAATATAATCAAACATTCAGTAATAGGCACAAGTCTTAAGAGAGTCTGTTCCAGGACTATTGACAATTGTCTACCCCCACCCCCCACGGTAACCATCATCCAAAATAAGACTCAGAACATTTCCATAGACCTCAGGAAGTTCTCTCATGTCCTTCCCCACACAGTTTGCCTCCCTTTCCAACCTACAATTGTTTGAATTCTATCACTATAGGATAATTTTGCCTTTTCTTGGACTTCATAAAAACCATATAGTATATACTCATTTATGTCTAGTTTCTTTCAATTAACACAATGGTTTTGAGATTCACCTATGTTGTTGGGTCTCTCAGTTGTTGGGGACTGTGAACACCCCAAAATGTGTTTATCCATTTTCCTGTAGGTGGACATTTCAGTTGTTTCCAGTTGGAGGCTATTATGAATAAGACTGCTGTGAAAGTTCTTGAGTTTGTAATTATCTTTTCATTTCATCAACTATTTAGGAGTAGAATTGCCAAATCAAGGGATAGATATATATATTTAACTTCAGGAGAAACTGCCAGTTCTCCAAAGCAGCTGTCACATCTTGCGTAGCCACCAGTAGCATACAGTCCCGGTTGCATAACATCTTCCCTAATATTCAGTGCCTTCAACCTTTCTCACAGCCTTTCTAGAGGGCATGAAACATGAGCTCATGTGGAGTTTATTCTGCATTACTTCTCTGCTGACCATGTGCTGTTGAATTTCCTTTGCAAGTGTTTAGTGGCTGTTAGTATACCCTCTTTGGGGAAGTCTGTTCCTGTCTTCATTTTGTTAGTATTTCCTCTTTTCTTCATTTTGCCCTTGGGTTATTGAAGTTCTTTATATACCATAATGCAAGTCCTTTTGGCAGGTAAATATGCTGGCAATATTTTCCCCCACTCTGCTTATCTACTGTCTTTTGTACTGGTATTTTTTAAAGGACAATAATAGTAATTTAGATGAGGTCCAATTTATCAATTTTTTAATGTATCCTTCTTATTTTAGGATCTTATCCAATAAATCTTTGAATACTCCAAGATCATACAGATACTCTCCTTTTTTCTTTCTAAAACCTACAGTAGTTTGAAATATGTTTGTTCCACAAATTCTTTGATATTCCTCTCTTTTAGAGGTGAAGTTTAATTCCTCTATCCTTAAATGTAGGCTGGAATAATTAATAGAATATGGTGGAAGTGACAGTATGTGACTCCCTAGAATGTCATAAAAGGCAATGCAGCTTCCTCTTTGCACTAACTCTTGGACCACTTGCTCTTAAGGAAGAGCCATGTTATGAGGGCACCCAAGTAGCCCTATGACAGGCTCACGTGGTGAAGAACTGAGTTCTTCTACCAATAGCCATGGGAAACAATCTGAGAAGGGGACTCTCCAGCTCCAGTCAAGCCTTCAGATAACTGCACTCTTGATAACATCTTGCCTAAAACCTCATGATAGACTCTGTGTCAGAATTACCTAGCTAAGTTCCTTCTGAATTCCTGACAGAGAGTAGCTGTAATGTAATAAATATATGTTGTTTCCAGCCTCTAAATATTGGAATTTGTTATGAAGCAAGGGATAATAAGGAAGTTGTATAGTTTTTGCTTTTGCATTTTAGTTATATGATCCAATTGAAAATTAGTTTCTGTGTACAAAATAAGTGGGGGTGGTAGTTCATCGTTTTCCATATAGGTATCAAGCTACAGAAACATTTGTCTTTCTCCCATTGGATTGACTTGACACTTTGGTAATAAAATTGTGAGTCTGTTTCTGACCTATTTGATCTATATGTCTATTCTTACACCAGTACCACACTGTCTTGATTATTGTAGCTTTATGAAAAATTCTGATATCAGAAAACAAAAGGCCTCTTTTGTCCTTTTTTGAAATTATTTTGATCATTCTTAGTCTTTTGCATTTTGATGATTTTTTAAGTTTATAAACATAAATTTATAAGGTTATAGCTTATTTATTTCTTCAAACAAAGCCTACTAGGATGTTAATGAAGATTTCATTGGATCAACTTGGAGAGAATTTCGTCTTACAATGCTGACTTTTCCAATCCATGAATATGAAATATCACCATTTATCTAGGTCTTCAGTGTTTTCTTCATGCTATTATAAGTGATAGTTTTTATTCTGATTTTCAAATTGTTCATTGCTAGTACAGAGAACTACAAATGATTTTTGTATATTGACTTTACTAAATTTACTTATAACAACTGTTTTTTTTTTTATCCTAAAGGGGCTTTCTATGTACACAATCACATCATATGTAAGTAAGTTTTGCTTCTTTTCTAATTTTTATGCCTTACTATTTCCTTTTTCTTGGCTTATTATACTTTCTAGGATCATTAATTCAATGTTGAATAGAAGTGGTGAAAGTGAAATATATAACCATATTATTGTTTTAATAACTATAGGACCCATGGCTAAAGCTGGCAAATGCTTATAATGAGTCAGACAGTAAATATTTTAGGCTTTACAGAACACAATCTCTCACAGTTATTCTGTACTGTGGATATAGCAGGAAAGCAGCCACACAGACAATACATAAGGCAATAAGCGTGGCTATGTTCCAATAAAACTTTATGGTCACCAAAATTTGAATTTCCTATTATTTTTAAAAGTCACAAAATATTAGTTTCCTTGTGATTATTTTCTAGCCATTTTAAAATGCAAAAACATTCTTAGGTCTCAGGCCACACATGAAGAGGTGATGGGCTATATCCTGCTCATAGGCTGACCTTTACTGATCTCTGGCTTAGACCATTGATATGAGAACTTTCTTCTTTTCTATAAGAGTATTAAATACAAAATGTTTCCCTCCAAACACTACTTTAACTGCATTATTATTTGTGTTATTTCTGCTTTGTACTATTTTTTAGCCATTGTTATAGGATTTTCAATTTACATCTTTAACTTTACACAATCTTCAAATAATATGCCTCTTAACCTAGATCAAGAACATTACAACAGTATTTTCCCATTTGTTCCTTCCCATTCTTTGTGCTCTCATTGCCATACATTTTACTTATATATGTGAGAAACCCCAAAATTTGCTGCAACTATTTTTTATTCATATAACTGATTATCCTTTAAAGAGATTAAAAATAAGGAAAACATATTTAATATATACCCATATGATTGCTATTTCTGGAACTCTATGTATACATTTAACGTTTTCTTCCAGTAGCATTTTCTTTTTGCCAGAAGAACTTCCTTTAACCTTTTTTTATAGCTCAGATCTGCTGGCAGTAAATTCTCTTATCTTTATTAATCTGAAAGAATTATTTTTTAAAGATATCTTTACTGAGTATAAAACTCAGGTTGACTGTTTTTTTCAACATTTTGAGAGATTGCTTCATTCTCTCCTGGCTTTTAATTGTAGATTTGTGCTTCTTTAAGTAATGTGTCTTCTTTTCTCTGGTTACTTTTAAGAATTTCTTTTTATCACTGAGTTTCAGTAATGTGATTACTTTATACCCAGGTATGATTTTATTTATGGTTATTTTGTTTAGGGTTTTTAGGATTCTATTTATGGTTTTTCTGCTTAGGGTTTATTGAGATTCTTGGACCTAAGAGATCGTGATTTTCATCAGATTTGGAAATTTTTCAGTCATTTATTCAAGTAATTTTTCTGTCTACCCTTTCCCTTTATTCTGAGACTCCAATTATGTATCTATTAGACAACCTAATTTTGTTCTACAGGTTATTGATGTTCTATTAATTTTGTTTCAGTTTTTTTTCTCTTTAACTTCATTTTGAATGTTCCATTTTCAAGTTCAATTATCTTTTCTCCTACAGTGTCTAATCTGCTGTTAATCCCATCCAATAGTTTATTTTTCATTTTGGACATTGTATTTTTCATCTCTAGATGTTCCATTCGAATCTTTTTTTTCTATCACTCATTTCTCTTATCATATTCATGTCTTCCTGCTTGAACTTATGGAGCACATTTATAACAGCTGTTTTAACATCTATGTCTGATAATTCCAGCATCAGAAATATTTCTGATGATTCTACAGTTCCAGGTCTCTTTCAATTGACTGGTCTTTCTCCTGGTTATAGGTCATTTTCCTGTTTTTTTGTACTCTTAGTAATCTTTTGTTTGATGCTGGACTTTCTAATTGCTGGGTATTGGTTTTTACTGTATTTCTTTAGAGTATTGGGCTTAGTTCCAGTTGTATTACTTGCAAAATTTGCTTTTAAGCTTTATTATGTGGGTTTAGAGAGACCTTTAATCAATGGCTAATTTAAATCCACTCCAAAGTCTCTAGCTTATGTGTGAAACATTATGCCTAACAGAAACACAAACTATTCCCAGCAGTGTGCAGCTCCTGGAATTGCTCAACATACTGAATTCCAGTGTGATTCTTCCAAGCATTGTGGAATTTCATAATCTGCATGTGCAGCTAAGTATTTAATAAAAGGTGCTAGAGGAACCTTCTATAGATCTCCAGAGATCTCTTGGTTCTATAAAGTTCTGTGCAGTAAGTACCCTCTGCTCCAATTTTTTACCCCCACAATTCTAGTCACCTTAACTTGTGCAAACTCTCCTGGACTCTATTTGGGATCCCCTACTCTGTGCTGCAATCTAGAAACTGCCTACAGGCAGTATGCTGGGACACCTGTAGGGCTCATATCATTTGTTTCAAGAGTCACCATCCTGTACTGTTTTTCAATGTCTGAAAACAGTTGTTTCACATATTTTAATCTTATTTTCTAGTTATTTGCAGTAGGAAGGTAATTTCATAGCAGTTAGTCCTGCATAGGCGAATATGTTGTCTTCCTCTTTAAGATTTTTTTAGTGGTTCTTCTGAGATTAAAAGGTGCATCTGGAAGTTATCACAGTCTATCTTTGAGTAAGAGTATACTAATTCACAGTGTATGAAACTTATGACAGTGTAATTCCATTTTCCTTCTTTTGTAATCTCATGATTTTATACCATAGTTCTATTTATGCTATGAACCCCATATATATAAATATTTCGCTTCAAATAGCCAATAATCTGTGGTATATTATAGGTGAAGGTACCAAAATTTTTTCTCTACATTTATGCAGATATTTACCATTTTTGGTGTTACTCATTCTTTTCTGTAGACCCAAGGTTCCATCTGATCTCTTTTATCTTCAGCTTGTGGAACATTTTTTAGCATTTCTTGGCAATCCAGATCTGCTAGAAACAAATTCTTTCACTTTTTAATCTGTATGCAAATATCTTTGTTTTGCCTTTCTTTTTGAAGGCTATTTCTGCCAGATACAGAACTCTAGATTGACAGGGTTGGTTTTTATTTTTAAATCTTTCAGCACTTTTATGGATGTCATTTATAGTCTTCAAGCCACCATTTTTTCTACTGAGTATTTAGCCATTATTCATAATTATTCCTATGTATTTAAGGTGTTTTTTTCCTTTTGGTAGCTTCTAAGATCACTCTTTAGTGTTCAGCAGTTTGATTATGATATGCTTAGGTCTGAGATTGTTTTGTGGTGGTTGTTTTGTTTTGCATTTAACCTATATGGGTCTTGCTGAACTTCTTGAATTTATGAGTTGTGTCTCTCATCAATTTTAGAAGTTTTTGACCATTGTTTCTTCAAATACATCTTCTGCCACATTCCCTCCTCTCCTTCTGAAATTTCATTTACATGTACAGTGGACTGATATTATCCCATAGATCTGGGAGCTCTTTTCTACCTCTCCCCTACTCTTTGTTTTCTTTGCTTATCAATTTGGATATGTTTTATCTACATGTCTCCACATTTACTGATCCTTTCTCATGATATGTCAAGAAACTGTTAAGCCCAAGTAAAACACTCTTCATTTCTAATATGGTATTTTTCACTTCTAGAATTTTGTTTCTTGGGTATAGTTTCCATGAATGTTAAAAACCCCCAACTTTTCATGCATTTTGTCTACTTTTACCATTAGATCCTCTAGCATTTTTTTTCTAGTTATTTTTAAATCTCTGTCTGATAATTCCAACATCTGGATTATCTCTGGGTCTTCTCTACAAGGCTGTTTCCTCTCTTGACATTTGGTCACATTTTTCTTGCTTTTCCTTGTTTCTTGTAATTTGTTACTATAAACCAGACATTGTATATAAAAATACATTAGTTATTGAAGTAACATTTTACTTCTATAAAGAGACATGGCCTTTCTGTCTGAGTCAATCTCATCTGTAATTTAGTTGGGTCTCGGTTTTGATGCAGCTTTATTTTGATCACTGGCTTCATATATGTAGAGGGTGGTAATCAGGACTTTCACTTAAGAAAGGCCTTTGGCCAACAGACACATGAAAAGATGCTCCACATCGCTAATTATCAGAGAAATGCAAATTAAAACTACAATGAGGTATCACCTCACACCAGTAAGGATGGCTGCCATCCAAAAGACAAACAACAACAAATGTTGGCGTGGCTGTGGAGAAAGGGGAACCCTCCTACATTGCTGGTGGGAATGTAAGTTAGTTCAACCATTGTGGAAAGCAGTATGGAGGTACATCAAAATGCTCAAAACAGACTTACCATTTGACCCAGGAATTCCACTCCTAGGAATTTACCCTAAGAACGCAGCAATCAAGTTTAAGAGAGACAGATGCACCCCTATGTTTATTGCAGCACTATTTACAATAGCCAAGAATTGGAAGCAACCTAAATGTCCATCAATAGATGAATGGATAAAGAAGATGTGGTACATATACACAATGGAATACTACTCAGCCATAAGAAAAGGGCAAATCCAATCATTTGCAGCAACATGGATGGAGCTGGAGGGTATTATGCTCAGTGAAACAAGCCAAGCGGAGAAAGAGAAATACCAAATGATTTCACTTATCTGTGGAATATAAGAACAAAGGAAAAACTGAAGTAACAAAACAGCACCAGAATCACAGAACTCAAGAATGGACGAACAGGTACCAAAGGGAAAGGGACTGGGGAGGATGGGTGGGTAGGGAGGGATAAGGGGGGGAGAAGTAGGGGGGTATTAAGATTAACATGCATGGGGGGGTAAGAGAAAAGGGAGGGCTGTACAACACAGAGAAGGCAAGTAGTGATTCTACAACATTTTGCTATGCTGATGGACAGTGACTGTAAAGGGGTTTATAGGGGAGACCTGGTATAGGGGAGAGCCTAGTAAACATAATATTCGTCATGTAAGTGTAGATTAGTGATACCAAAAACAAAGCAAAAAAAAAAAAAGGGCAGTTCCTGTGTGGTAACCTCCAATGAGTTCTACACAAGGGTATAAAGGGCATATAAAAGTGTAGGCAAAGGGTCTGTTTGTGTCTATACAGAAGATCAAAGCCTAATTTGGCTATCCCGAAAATGAACTAAGATACGATATGAAAGAGAACTTCCAACATCAGCACTCTCTGGAAGACTCATGCCAGAAGATGATCATCAAAAAACCCCAACAAAGATCCACGCACTGCTACAGCTGTAGATGCACTCATCCCACCGGTCCCTGGACTTGCCATGGGAATGAAGAAGGAGATATCTAAGCTGGCCTGTGCATTCAGTAAAACAACAAATTTGAGTGGATCTATACTGTTGGAACTCAACCAAGAATTAGGAGAAGTGCAAATTGTAGCGCTCCAAAGTCTTACAACTACAGACTATTTACTGTTAAAAGAACATATGGCAAGTGAACAGTGCCCAGGAATGGGTTGTTTTAATTTGTCTGATTTCTCTCAGACTGTTCAAGTTCAGTTGGACAATATCCACCATGTCATAGATAAGTTTTCACAAATGCCTAAGGTGCCTAACTGGTTTTCTTGGTTTCACTGGAGATGGCTGGTAATTACAGGTATGCTTTGGTTATGTAACTATACTCCTATTATGTTAATGTGTATGCGCAATTTAAGTAGTAGCTTAAAACCTATTCATGCTGAAGTACTCTACAAGAAGATATGCCAAAGAAATAATCAATCTTCCCATGTTTTCTTCCGCCTGCTACTTCTACAGCTTTTCTTCTTCCTTCCTAATTACAACCCTTAAATAGAATTCGTGCCTCGTATCAAATTTATCGAGTATCATAATTCTTCCAAGTGGTAAAGATACCTCAAGACAAATGCTGGGCATAGAAGCCACAGGGCATAAATATGCAAAGATGTAAAAAGCTAACCTTTTCAAACAATAAGGCTTCTCTCTCACTTACCAACTTCACATTTCCCTGTATGGCCCCGGAAGATGACTGGTTAGCCAGAGACGGGTAAGATTCCTCAAGGGAGGAACAACCTAAGACAGGCACAGTCGCAGGGGGGCCATCAGGTGAGAAATTGGGGATCAACAGAGGTGAGGCTTAGAACCTCACCCCCCCTGTTCTGAGAGAAATCTTCTGCATACGTGGATGTTTTATTGCCCTGGTCTAGCTTGGATTAACACATAGTCTACAGGCACACACCTGATCATCTACATTTGCTCTCTTACAACACTAAACTATGTTTTCTACCTTTATCTTGTATCTACCTACCACTTCAGCATTTTATTAAAAATAATAATAATAAAGAGAGAAATGTAGTATCCACACATAAATCAAGTATAAAAACCAAATGAGTATTCATATTTGAACTGACTGTTTAGAGTTCATAATGCATGAGCAAAACTGAAAGTTTCTTTGATGACTGCCCTTGTACTGTTCACTATGTAACTTATTCATTATGTAAGAATTTGTTCTCCATGTAAGAACTTGTTTGTTATGCCTCAGAAGATTGGAGACTGACGAAAATTAGGCTTGGGGTAGATTAATGATTGTGCATTGAGCATTGACTCCCCTATACAGAATTTTATTGTCGTTAACAATCATTTGATCAATAAATATGAGAGATGCCCTCACAAAAAAAAAAAAAAAAAAAAAAAAAAAAGGACAGACTTCCAATGGTAAAATAAATAAGTAACCGGGATGTAATGTATAGCATAAGGAATATAGTCAAGATAATGTAACAGCTTGGTAGGGTGATAGCTGGAACCTCGAATTATGTATATAAATGTTCTACCACTGTGTTGTACACTTGAAACTAATGTAATGTAATACTGTGCGTCAACTACCCTTCAATAAAAAAATAATTATTAAAAAAAAAAAAAAAATTGTAGCGCTCCAAAATCTTACAACTACAGAGTATTTACTGTTAAAAGAACATAAGGGATGTGAACATTCCCCAGGAATGAGTTGTTTTAATTTGTCTGATTTCTCTCAGACTGTTCAAGTTCAGTTGGACAATATCCACCATATCACAGATAAGTTTTCACAAATGCCTAAGGTGCCTAACTGGTTTTCTTGGTTTCACTGAAGATGGCTGGTAATTACAGGTATGCTTTGGTTATGTAACTATACTCCTATTATGTTAATGTGTGTGTGCAATTTAAGTAGTAGCTTAAAACCTATACATGCTGAAGTACACTACAAGAAGATATGTCAAAGAAATAATCAATCTTCCCATGTTTTCTTCCGCCTGCTACTTCTATAGCTTTTCTTCTTCCTTCCTAATTACAACCCTTAAATAGAATTCGTGCCTCATATCAAATTTACCGAGTATCATAATTCTTCCAAGTGGTAAAGATACCTCAAGACAAATGCTGGGCATAGAAGCCACAGGGCATAAATATGCAAAGAAGTAAAAAGCTAACCTTTTCAAACAATAAGGCTTCCCTCTCACTTACCAACTTCACATTTCCCTGTATGGCCCCGGAAGATGACTGGTTAGCCAGAGACGGGTAAGATTCCTCAAGGGAGGAACAACCTAAGACAGGCACAGTCGCAGGGGGGCCGTCAGGTGAGAAATTGGGGATCAACAGAGGTGAGGCTTAGAACCTCACCCCCCCTGTTCTGAGAGAAATCTTCTGCATACGTGGATGTTTTATTGCCCTGGTCTAGCTTGGATTAACACATAGTCTACAGGCACACACCTGATCATCTACATTTGCTCTCTTACAACACTAAACTATGTTTTCTACCTTTATCTTGTATCTACCTACCACTTCAGCATTTTATTAAAAATAATAATAATAAAGAGAGAAATGTGGTATCCACATATAAATCAAGTATAAAAACCAAATGAGTATTCATATTTGAACTGACTGTTTATAGTTCATAATGCATGAGCAAAACCGAAAGTTTCTGTGATGACTGCCCTTGTACTGTTCACCATGTAACTTATTCACTATGTAAGAATTTGTTCTCCATGTAAGAACTTGTTTGTTATGCCTCAGAAGATTGGAGACTGACGAAAATTAGGCTTGGGGTGGATTAATGATTGTGCATTGAGCATTGACTCCCCTATACAGAATTTTATTGTTGTTAACAACCATTTGATCAATAAATATGAGAGATGCCCTCACAAAAAAAAAAAAGAAGAAAAAAAAAGGAAAAAAAAAAAAAAAAGGACAGACTTCCAATGGTAAAATAAATAAGTAACTGGGATGTAATGTATAGCATAAGGAATATAGTCAAGATATTATAACAGCTTGGTAGGGTGATAGCTGGAACCTAGAATTATGTATATAAATGTTTTATCACTGTGTTGTACACTTGAAACTAATGTAATGTAATACTGTGCGTCAACTAGCCTTCAATAAAAAATAATTATTTAAAAAAAAAAAAAAAAAAAGAAAGGCCTTTGATCTTATACCAGGTAGGATTCCAGACATTGGCCTGTGCTTCCAAGCTAAGCCTCCAGCTTACAAAACTGAAGGAGAACTTTACATGCATACTGGAAATGAACTATTAAGTAAACAAATGGAAGGAGCCATGTTTCTCACTATTAAAGTAAGAATTTACAGATAAACAAGGGGAGGAGTTTATAATCATCTCTGTGGTAATGGATTTGAGTTGGATATGTCAGCATGAACTCATGTTTAGCTTAATATAGAAGGGTAACATAAAAATATTTACAGATAATGTGTATATACACAGATTAGTATAAGCACATACACCTCCTGGCTTTGTCAGCTGAGAGGACCAACAAGCAACAATACCCAGTAGCAACAAGCACATCTAGCATCTAGATCTTGGTTTCTCCATTCTCCAGTAAAATGAACCAAGGTTCCTTGGAGAAATGGCTGATTCTAGAACTGCAACAGGAAATATACAACGTGAGCCTGGAATATCATGCAGTGCCAAAAAGTAAAAAAGTGCTCACACACACACACACACACACACACGGAAGGGATATGTCAAAGAGACACAATAAAACTGAAAGAGATTCCAGTGGCCAAAGCTGGAACAATTTTGCTGATATAATAAAGTAGTGATTGGATATAACCTCAAGCATAATATCAGTCCATACTGATCTTAAAAAAGACTGAATGAATAAATGAGGGAGAAGAAAAAATCTCCTACAAAGGAGAATTCCAAATAATTTATGTGATACCCCACCCTTAAAGAGAGGGAGTATAATCATCCTCTTCTTAAGTGAGGACTGCACATAAGTGACTTCCATCCAAAGAGTCCAGTATGCAAAGAGAAAGAACAAGAGTAACTTCATGGAGAAGATACTTGACAAACACTGCCCTGACTAAATGATCAAGGTGTATATCAACACTGATAAGTCATGTTGACAATATGTACCCTTAATATAATGAAATGAAATGGTGCTTAACTTTTGTGGTCTTCCTCCCAAAAACTCCAAGCCCCAATCTAATCATGAGAAAAATATGAGACAAATACCAATAGAGGATATTCTAAAAAATATCTGAACAATACCCTTCAAATCTGTCAAAATCAAAACAAGGGAAAATCTGAAAACTGTCACAGCCAAGAGGAGTCTGAAGAGACATGATAACTAAATGTAATGTAGAAACCTGGATGGGATCCTGGTGCATAAAAAGGACATTAGGCAAAAACAAAGGACAGTGAATAAAGTATGGATGTTAGTTAAAAATAATGTTTCAGTATTTGTTCATTATTTATAACAAATATGCCACACTACTCCAGGTGTTAATAATAGGAGAAATTGGGTGTGAGTTATATGGGAACTCTCTGTACTATCTTTACAAATTTTCTATAAAACTAAAACTATTCCCAAAAATAAAGTTTAATAAAAAAAAAAAAAAAAACTGGGTCACTCTGTGTTAAGCACGACTGCCAGACCTTTTCATTTGCTACAGAATCTCTTTCCTTTCCAGTCCTACACCTTGCTTTCTGCAGCTCAGGTGATCTATTTTAGCACTGTTCCTCTCCCAGCTTTCCCTTTAGAGGACAGCTTCTCTACATTATGTAAAGACCTGAAATAGAGGAGTTTCTCTTACCTCTCCTTCCCTGTTCCCTGTCCTTGGTGACTGAAAGCATAGAGTGCCAGAGGGTGGGGTGGAGGTCATCCCCAGTCCTTTCCCTGCCTCCAGGGATAGTTGACTGAAAACCTGGAGTGCCTCTGGTGGGTTTGTCATATCTCCTGCTCTGCTCCTTCATCCTCCCTCAACCTCCCAACTTCTGAGGGTAGTTGCTGTGCACACAGTGGAAGTTCTGTGTGCGTCAGGAAAGATCTCTGTCAGGTCTACTTCCCTGGCTCAGACTTGAGGCTTGGTACCCCCTGAGCATTCAGTGAAGACCTGTGGGGTGGAGCTGGAGGTAGCTGTGGACTTCCTCTTTAATGCAAGAGGAATAGGGCTCCTTAGGATTCTAATCTGCCACTGGGGAACCTGTTCACTCCCCCAGCACATTAAGGTCTCTGCTCAAATATCACCTTTTCCAAGAAGCCTTCCCTGATCACCCATCTGAAAAGTTTCACCAGATATGGCAAATCCATAGGAACAGAAAGCAGGTTAAGTGGCTGCCAAGGGACTAGGGTAAAGTAGGAATAAGGACTGGCTGCTTAATGGGAAGGAGTTTCTTCTTGGTATGATGAAAAATTTCTGGAGCTAGATAGCAGTGATGGTTATAAAACATTGTAGGAATGTACTTAATGCTACTCAATTGTACACTTTAAAATGTTTAATAAGATTACCCAGGGAGGAGGTACTCAAGATGGCAGTGTGAGTAGGGCAGCAGAAATCTCCTCCCAAAACCATATATATTTTTGAAAACACAGAAAATACAACTATTCCTAAAAGAGAGACCAGAAGATACAATACAACAGCCAGTCTACATCTACATCTGTGGAAACTCAGCATCTCGTGAAAAGGGTAAGATACAAAGCAGTGACCCAGAAGGACACGAGCACTCCCCCCACCCCAGCTCACTGGCAGGAGAAAAGGAGTTAGAGTGGGTATGGAGTGGAAGCACAGGACTACTAAATAAACAGCCCTAGTAATCTGCACCGGGAACACAGACACACATTGCAAGGTGTACTGGATATTAGAGAAACAGAAAAGTAAAATCTGAGACAGAGACTGCAAGTGGGTCCCCACAGCCGGCGCCCTTGGGACAAAAGAAAAGCCAGCACTTTAAAAGTCTTAAATGGACAAGGGTTTAACAGGTGGACGAAATCGTCCCAGGGTACTCAGCCCAGCAGGCTGGGAATCTTGAGGAATTTCAGGAGCCCTAACCCCCTGGGTGGCAACACAGCTCTGAAGGCCCTCACAGTGATAAGCAGCCTGCCGTTCATTATCCTCCACCAGCACTGCAAGCAAACTGGCTGACTCGCCATTGCTGCAGACTAGCCAGGGAGCAGCCCCACCCACAGCAACCATACAGAGTCTTCTCCCAGCATGCAGCTAATGGCGACAGACCCAGAGGCTGCCACCAGCATGCAGTTGCCAGGCACAGGCAGAGGAAGCCAGCGCAAGGTCCAGAGGGCACAAAGGGGAGCTATTCTCGCAGGAGAACACACCCGGAGCATCTGTGAACCCCTGCAGTAACCTAGGGTATTCTGAGGGCTGCACTGCCCACAGCAGCTCAGGGGATGAACCCAGAGACTGCTCCCTGTGGGTGGGTAACTGGCACAGGTAGTGGAGAAGGGCAAGGCAACCAGCAAGCAGGAAGGGACTTTCTTCTCCCAGCCGACACATGCGCCACCTGCCAGCTATCACTTCTATTGCCATGAAAAGGCAGAAGAATCCGTTCCAGTAAAAAGTCAAACAACTCCAGAGAGAGGGCCTGGTGAAACAGATACAACCAATCTTCCTGAAAAATGATTCAACATAAAAGTCATAACCATGCTGATGGGCAGCAGAGAAAAATGCAAGAGCTAAGGGATGAAGTCCAGAGGGAGATAACAGAAATGAAACAATCAATAGAAGGACATAAGAGCAGACTGGATGAGGTGCAAGAGACTGTTAATGGAATAGAAATCAGAGAACAGAAATATAGAGAGGCTGAAGCAGAGAGAGATAAAAGATCTCCAGGAATGAAAAAATACTAACAGAACTGTGTGACCAATCCAAATGAAATAATATTCGTATTATAGGGGTACCAGAAGAAAAAGAGAGAAAAAAAGGGAAACTGTCTTTGAAGAAATAATTGCTGAAAACTTCCCTAAGCTGGAGAAGGAAATAGTCTCTCAGAACATGGAAGCCCACAGACCTCCCTAAACAAGGGACCCATGGAGGACAACACCAAGACATATAATAATTAAAATGGAAAATATCAAAGACAAGGACAGGCTATTAAAGGCAGCCAGAGAGAGAAAAAAGATTACCCACAAAGGAAAACCCATCAGGCTATCATCAGACTTCTTAACAGAAAACTTAACAGGCCAGAAGAGAATGGCATGATATATTTAATGCAATGAAACAGAAGGGCCTTGAAACAAGAATACTGTATCCAGCACAATTATCATTTAAATATGAAGGAGGAATTAAACAATTTTCAGATAAGCAAAAGTTGAGGGAATTTGCCTCCCATAAACCACCTTTACAGGGTATTTTAAAGAGACTGCTCTAGATGGAAGTACTCCTAAGGCTGAACAGATATCACCAGAGAAAATAAAATCACAGCAAAGAAAGCAGACTAACCAAATACTAACTAAAGGCAAAAAGTAAAATTAACTATCCACAAAACCAGTCAACGGAAACACAAAAGAGTACAGAATAAAACACCTAACATATAAAGAGTGGAGGAGGAAGAATAAAAAGGAAGAGAAATAAAGAATCACCAGATTGTGTTTATAATAGTTAAATTTATAGTTAAGTAATAAGTGAGTTAAAGTTAGACGGTTAGATAGTAAAGAAGCTATCCTTGAACCTTTGGTAACCATGAATCCAAAGCCTGAAATGGCAATAAGTACATATCTTTCAATAATCGCCCTAAATGTAAATGGACTGAATGCACCAATCAAAAGACACAGAGTAATAGAATGGATAAAAAAGCAAGACATATCTATATGCTGCTTACAAGAGACTCACCTCAAACCCAAAGACATACACAGACTAAAAGAGAAGGGATAGAAAAAGACATTTCATGCAAACAATAGGGAGAAAAAAGCAGATGTTGAAATACTTGTATCAGACAAAATAGACTTCAAAACAAAGAAAGTAACAAGAGATAAAGAAGGACATTACATAATGATAAAGGGGGAAGTCCAACAAGAGGATATAACATTAATATCTATACACCCAACACAGGAGCACTGACATATGTGAAACAAATACTAACAGAATTAAAGAAGAAAATAGAATGCAATGCATTCATTTTAGGAGACTTCAACACACCACTCACTCCAAAGGACAGATCCACCAGACAGAAAATAAGTAAGGACACAGGAGCACTGAACAACACATTAGAACAGATGGACCTAACAGACATCTACAGAACTCCACACCCAAAAGCAGCAGGATACACATTCTTCTCCAGTGCACATGAAACATTTTCCAGAATAGACCAAATACTAGGCCACAAAAAGAGCCTCAGTAAATTCAAAAAGATTGAAATTCTACCAACAAACTTCTCAGATAGAAAAGGTACAAAACTAGAAATAAATTGTACAAAGAAAACAAAAAGGCTCACAAACACATGGAGGCTTAACAGCATGTTCCTAAATAATTGATCAATGACCAAATTAAAACAGAGTTCAAGAAATATATGGAAACAAATGACAAAAACAGCACAATGCCACAACTTCTGTGGAATGCAGCAAAGGCAGTTGTAAGAGGAAAGTATATAGAAATCCAAGACAATTTAAAGAAGGAAGGACAATCCCAAATGAATAGTCTAAAGTCACAATTACTGAAACTGGAAAAATAAGAACAAATGAGGCCCCAAATCAGCAGAAGCAGGGACAATATAAGGATCAGAGAAGAAATAAATAAAATTGAGAGGAATAAAACAATAGAAAAAAATCAATGAAACCAAGAGCTGGTTCTTTGAGAAAATAAAAAAAATAGATAAACACCTAACCAGACTTATTAAGAGAAAAAGAGAACCTACACACACATACAGAATTAGAAATGAGAATGGAAAAATCATGACGGACACCACAGAAATACAAAGAATTATTAGAGAATACTATGAAAATCTATATGCTAACAAGCTGGATAACCTAGAAGAAATGGACAACTTTCTATGAAAATACAGCCTTCCAAGACTGACCAAGGAAGAAACAGAAAATCTAAACAGATCAATTACCAGCAATGAAATCGAATCGGTAATCAAAAAACTACCCAAGAACAAAATCCCAAGGCCAGATACATTCACTGCTGAATTTTATCAGACAAATAGAGAAGACATAATACCTATTCTCCTTAAAGTTTTCCAAAAAATAGAAGAGAAGGGAATACTTCCAAACTCATTCTATGAAACCACCATCACTCTAATACCAAAACCAGGCAAAGACACTACAAAAAAAGAAAATTACAGACCAATATCCCTGATGAACATAGATGCAAAAATACTCAACAAAATATTAGCAAACCAAATTCAAAATACATCAAGAGGATCATACAACATGATCAAGTGGGATTCATCTCAGGGATGCAAGGATGGGACAACATGCAAAAATCCATCAGCATCATCCACCACATCAACTCAAAGAAGGACAAAAATCACATGATCATCTCCATAAATACTGAAAAAGCATTTGACAAAATTCAATATCCATTCATGATAAAAATTATCAACAAAATGGGTATAGAGGGCAAGTACCTCAACATAATAAAGGCCATATATGACAAATCCACAGCAAACATCATACTTAACAGTGAGAAGCTGAAGGCTTTTCACCTAAGATCGGGAACAAGACAAGGATGCCCACTCTCCCCACTTTTATTCAACACAGTACTGGAGGTCCTAGCCATGGCAATCAGACAAAACAAAGAAATAAAATGCATCCAGATTGGTAAAGAAGAAGTCAACCTGTCACTATTTGCAGATGACATGATATTGTACATAAAAAACCCTAAAGACTCCACTCCAAAACTACTACAACTAATATCTGAATTCAGCAAAGTTGCAGGATACAAAATTAATACACAGAAATCTATTGCTTTCCTATATACTAACTAATGATGAACTAGCAAAAAGAGAAATCAGGCAAACAATCCCATTTACAAATGCATCAAAAAGAATAAAATACCTAGGAATAAACCTAACCAAGGAAGTCAAAGACCTATACCCTGAAAACTGCAAGACACTCTTAAGAGAAAGTAAAGAGGACACTAACAAATGGAAATACATCCTGTGCTTATGGATAGGAAGAATTTATATGTCAAAACGGCCATCATGCCTAAAGCAATCTACAGATTCAATGCAATCCCTATCAAAATACCAACAGCATTCTTTAACAAACTAGAACAAATAGTTGTAAAATTCATATGGAACCACCAAAGATCCCGAATAGGCAAAGCAATCTTGAGAATGAAGAATAAAGCAGGGGGATCTCTCTTCACAACTTCAAGCTCTACTACAAAGCCACATTAATCAAGACAATTTGGTACTGGCACAAGAACAGACCCACAGACCAGTGGAACAGAATAGAGAATCCAGATATTAATGCAAATATATATTATCAATTAATATACAACAAAGGATCCATGGATATACAGTGGGGAAATGACAGCCTCTTCAACAGCCGGTGTTGACAAAACTGGACAGCTACATGTAACAGAATGAAACTGGATCACTGTCTAACCCCATACACAAAAGTAAATTCTAAATGGATCAAAAACCTGAATGTCAGTCATGAAACCATAAAACTTTTAGGAAAAAACATAAGGCAAAAATCTCTTGGACAAGACAGGGGCGGAAGATGGCGGCGTAAGTAGAGCAGCGGAAATCTCCTCCCAAAACAACATATATCTATGAAAATATAACAAAGACAACCCTTCCTAGAATAAAGACCAGAGGACACAGGACAATATCCAGATCACATCCACAACTGAGAGAACCCAGCGCCTCGCGAAGGGGGTAAGATACAAGCCCCAGCCCCGCGGGAGCCGAGCGCCCCTCCCCCCAGCTCCCGGCGGGAGAAGAGCAGGCAGAGCGGGAGGGAGACGGAGCCCAGGACTGCCGAGCACCCAGCCCCAGCCATCCGGGCCAGAGTGCAGGGCCCTCGATACTGGGAAAACAGGGCAGCAAGAACAGTGAGCAGGCACTGGAGGCTGGGCTACAGAGGACATAAGAAAAGCGCGCGACCATTTTTTTTTTTTTTTTGCTTTTTTGCTGCTTTGTTTTGGCGAGCGCTTTTTGGAAGTCTTAAAGGGATAGGGACCTCAATACTAGGGAAACAGGGCAGAAAGACCGGTGAGCAGAGGCCTGAGGCTGGCACCGGAGAATAAAGAAAAACGAACGACCACCTTTTTTTTTTAATTAAAAATTATTATTTTTTTTTTTAATTAAAAAAATTTTTTTTCTTGTTTTTTTTTTTGGTCGTTGTTTTGTTTTGGCGGGTGCTTTTTGGAAGTCTTAAAGGGGCAGGGAGGGTCACTTCATCCAGAGGTAGGGAATCCGGGATCTCTGGGCACCCTAACCCCTGGGCTGCAGGGAGCAGGGAGGCCCCTTACGGAGATAAATAGCCTCCCAGCAGCTCCTGCTCCAACGCGACTCCACCATTTTGGAGTAGCTGCCCGAGCCAGGCCACGCCCACAGCAACACCGGAGATTAACTCCATAGCAGCCGGGCAGGAAGCAGAAACCCTGTCTGCGCGCAGCTGCGCAGCACGAGCCACTAGAGGCCGCTGTTCTCCCAGGAGAGGAGGGCCACAAACCAACAAGAAAGGAAGTCCTTCCAGCCGTCACTCGTCCCAGTTCTGCAGACTATTCCTATCACCATGAAAAGGCAAAGCTACAGGCAGACAAAGATCACAGAGACAACACCAGAGAAGGAGACAGACCTAACCAGTCTTCCTGACAAAGAATTCAAAATAAGAATCATAAACATGCTGACAGAGATGCAGAGAAATACGCAAGAAAAATGGGATGAAGTCCGGAAAGAGATCACAGATGCCAGAAAGGAGATCGCAGAAATGAAACAAACTCTGGAAGGGTTTATAAGCAGAATGGATAGAATGCAAGAGGCCATTGATGGAATTGAAATCAGAGAACAGGAACGCATAGAAGCTGACATAGAGAGAGACAAAAGGATCTCCAGGAATGAAACAATATTAAGAGAACTGTGTGACCAATCTAAAAGGAACAATATCCGTATTATAGGGGTCCCAGAAGAAGAAGAGAGAGGCAAAGAGATGGAAAGTATCTTAGAAGAAATAATTGCTGAAAACTTCCCCACACTGGGGGAGGAAGTAATCAAACAGACCACGGAAATACACAGAACCCCAAACAGAAAGGATCCAAGAAGGGCAACACCAAGACACATAATAATTAAAATGGCAAAGATCAAGGACAAGGAAAGAGTGTTAAAGGCAGCTAGAGAGAAAAAGGTCACCTATAAAGGGAAACCCATCAGGCTAACGTCAGATTTCTCAACAGAAACCCTTCAGGCCAGAAGAGAATGGCATGATATATTTAATACAATGAAACAGAAGGGCCTTGAACCAAGGATACTGTATCTAGCACGACTATCATTCAAATATGACGGTGGGATTAAACAATTCCCAGACAAACAAAAGCTGAGGGAATTTGCTTTCCACAAACCACCTCTACAGAACATCTTACAGGGACTGCTCTAGATGGGAGCACTCCTAGAAAGAGCACAGCACAAAACACCCAACATATGAAGAATCGAGGAGGAGGAACAAGAAGGGAGAGAAGAAAAGAATCTCCAGACAGTGTATATAACAGCTCAATAAGCGAGCTAAGTTAGGCAGTAAGATACTAAAGAGGCTAACCTTGAACCTTTGGTAACCACGAATTTAAAGCCTGCAATGGCAATAAGTACATATCTTTCAATAGTCACCCTAAATGTTAATGGGTTGAATGCACCAATCAAAAGACACAGAGTAACAGAATGGATAAAAAAGCAAGACCCATCTATATGCTGCTTACAAGAAACTCACCTCAAACCCAAAGACATGTACAGACTAAAAGTCAAGGGATGGAAAAACATATTTCAAGCAAACAACAGTGAGAAGAAAGCAGGGGTTGCAGTACTAATATCAGACAAAATAGACTTCAAAACAAAGAAAGTAACAAGAGATAAAGAAGGACACTACATAATGATAAAGGGCTCAGTCAAACAAGAGGATATAACCATTCTAAATATATATGCACCCAACACAGGAGCACCAGCATATGTGAAACAAATACTAACAGAACTAAAGGGGGATATAGACTGCAATGCATTCATTCTAGGAGACTTCAACACACCACTCACCCCAAAGGATAGATCCACTGGGCAGAAAATAAGTAAGGACACGGAAGCACTGAACAACACAGTAGAGCAGATGGACCTAATAGACATCTATAGAACTCTACATCCAAAAGCAACAGGATATACATTCTTCTCAAGTGCACATGGAACATTCTCCAGAATAGACCACATACTAGGCCACAAAAAGAGCCTCAGAAAATTCCAAAAGATTGAAATCCTACCAACCAACTTTTCAGACCACAAAGGCATAAAACTAGAAATAAACTGTACAAAGAAAGCAAAGAGGCTCACAAACACATGGAGGCTTAACAACACGCTCCTAAATAATCAATGGATCAATGACCAAATCAAAATGGAGATCCAGCAATATATGGAAACAAATGACAACAACAACACTAAGCCCCAACTTCTGTGGGACACAGCAAAAGCAGTCTTAAGAGGAAAGTATATAGCAATCTAAGCATATTTAAAAAAGGAAGAGCAATCCCAAATGAATGGTCTAATGTCACAATTATCGAAATTGGAAAAAGAAGAACAGATGAGGCCTAAGGTCAGCAGAAGGAGGGACATAATAAAGATCAGAGAAGAAATAAATAAAATTGAGAAGAATAAAACAATAGCAAAAATCAATGAAACCAAGAGCTGGTTCTTCGAGAAAATAAACAAAATAGATAAGCCTCTAGCCAGACTTATTAAGAAGAAAAGAGAGTCAACACAAATCAACAGTATCAGAAACGAGAAAGGAGAAATCACGATGGACCCCACGGAAATGCAAAGAATTATTGGAGAATACTATGAAAACCTATATGCTAACAAGCTGGGAAACCTAGGAGAAATGGACAACTTCCTAGAAAAATATAACCTTCCAAGATTGACTCAGGAAGAAACAGAAAATCTAAACAGACCAATTACCAGCAACGAAATTGAAGAGGTAATCAAAAAACTACTAAAGAACAAAACCCCCGGGCCAGATGGATTTACCTCGGAATTTTATCAGACATACAGGGAAGACATAATACCCATTCTCCTTAGAGTTTTCCAAAAAATAGAGGAGGAGGGGATACTCCCAAACTCATTCTATGAAGCCAACGTCACCCTAATACCAAAACCAGGCAAAGACCCCACCAAAAAAGAAAACTACAGACCAATATCCCTGATGAACGTAGATGCAAAAATACTCAACAAAATATTAGCAAACCGAATTCAAAAATACATCAAAAGGATCATACACCATGACCAAGTGGGATTCATTCCAGGGATGCAAGGATGGTACAACATTCGAAAGTCCATCAACATCATCCACCACATCAACAAAAAGAAAGACAAAAACCACATGATCATCTCCATAGATGCTGAAAAAGCATTTGACAAAGTTCAACATCCATTCATGTTAAAAACTCTCAGCAAAATGGGAATAGAGGGCAAGTACCTCAACATAATAAAGGCCATCTATGATAAACCCACAGACAACATTATATTGAACAGTGAGAAGCTGAAAGCATTTCCTCTGAGATCGGGAACTAGACAGGGATGCCCACTCTCTCCATTGTTATTTAACATAGTACTGGAGGTCCTAGCCACGGCAATCAGACAAAACAAAGAAATACAAGGAATTCAGATTGGTAAAGAAGAAGTTAAACTGTCACTATTTGCAGATGACATGATACTGTACATAAAAAACCCTAAAGACTCCACCCCAAAACTACTACAACTGATATCGGAATACAGAAAAGTTGCAGGATACAAAATCAACACACAGAAATCTGTGGCTTTCCTATATACTAACAATGAACCAACAGAAAGAGAAATCAGGAAAACAACTCCATTCACAATTGCATCAAAAAAAATAAAATACCTAGCAATAAACCTAACCAAAGAAGTGAAAGACTTATACTCTGAAAACTACAAGTCACTCTTAAGAGAAATTAAAGGGGACACTAACAGATGGAAACGAATCCCATGCTCGTGGCTAGGAAGAATTAATATCGTCAAAATGGCCATCCTGCCCAAAGCAATATACAGATTTGATGCAATCCCTATGAAACTACCAGCAACATTCTTCAATGAACTGGAACAAATAATTCAAAAATTCATATGGAAACACCAAAGACCCCGAATAGCCAAAGCAATCCTGACAAAGAAGAATAAAGTAGGGGGGATCTCACTCCCCAACTTCAAGCTCTACTATAAAGCCATAGTAATCAAGACAATTTGGTACTGGCACAAGAGCAGAGCCACAGACCAATGGAACAGACTAGAGAATCCAGACATTAACCCCGACATATATGGTCAATTAATATTTGATAAAGGAGCCATGGACATACAATGGCGAAATGACAGTCTCTTCAACAGGTGGTGCTGGCAAAACTGGACAGCTACATGTAGGAGAATGAAACTGGACCATTGTCTAACCCCATATACAAAAGTAAACTCAAAATGGATCAAAGACCTGAATGTAAGCCATGAAACCATTAAACTCTTGGAAGAAAACATAGGCGAAAACCTCTTAGACATAAACATGAGTGACCTCTTCTTGAACATATCTCCCCGGGCAAGGAAAACAACAGCAAAAATGAGTAAGTGGGACTATATTAAGCTGAAAAGCTTCTGTACAGCAAAAGACACCATCAATAGAACAAGAAGGATCCCTACAGTATGGGAGAATATATTTGAAAATGACACATCCGATAAAGGCTTGACGTCCAGAATATATAAGGAGCTCTCACGCCTCAACAAACAAAAAACAAATAACCCAATTAAAAAATGGGCAGAGGAACTGAACAGACAGTTCTCCAAAAAAGAAATACAGATGGCCAACAGACACATGAAAAGATGCTCCACATCGCTAATTATCAGAGAAATGCAAATTAAAACTACAATGAGGTATCACCTCACACCAGTAAGGATGGCTGCCATCCAAAAGACAAACAACAACAAATGTTGGCGAGGCTGTGGAGAAAGGGGAACCCTCCTACACTGCTGGTGGGAATGTAAGTTAGTTCAACCATTGTGGAAAGCAGTATGGAGGTACATCAAAATGCTCAAAACAGACTTACCATTTGACCCAGGAATTCCACTCCTAGGAATTTACCCTAAGAACGCAGCAATCAAGTTTGAGAAAGACAGATGCACCCCTATGTTTATTGCAGCACTATTTACAATAGCCAAGAATTGGAAGCAACCTAAATGTCCATCAATAGATGAATGGATAAAGAAGATGTGGTACATATACACAATGGAATACTACTCAGCCATAAGAAAAGGGCAAATCCAATCATTTGCAGCAACATGGATGGAGCTGGAGGGTATTATGCTCAGTGAAACAAGCCAAGCGGAGAAAGACAAATACCAAATGATTTCACTTATCTGTGGAATATAAGAACAAAGGAAAAACTGAAGGAACAAAACAGCAGCAGAATCACAGAACTCAAGAATGGACTAACAGGTACCAAAGGGAAAGGGACTGGGGAGGATGGGTGGGTAGGGAGGGATAAGGGGGGGAGAAGTAGGGGGGTATTAAGATTAACATGCATGGGGGGGGTAGGAGAAAAGGGAGGGCTGTACAACACAGAGAAGGCAAGTAGTGATTCTACAACATTTTGCTATGCTGATGGACAGTAACTGTAAAGGGGTTTATAGGGGAGACCTGGTATAGGGGAGAGCCTAGTAAACATAATATTCATCATGTAAGTGTAGATTAGTGATAGCCAAAAAAAAAAAAAAAAAAGGCAGTTCCTGTGTGGTAACCTCCAACGAGTTCTACACAAGGGTATAAAGGGCATATAAAAGTGTAGGCAAAGGGTCTGTTTGTGTTTATACAGAGGATCAAAGCCTAATTGGGCTACCCCGAAAATGAACTAAGATACGATATGAAAAAGAACTTCCAACATCTGCACTCTCTGGAAGACTCATGCCAGAAGATGATCATCAAAAAACCCCAACAAAGATCCACGCACTGCTACAGCTGTAGATGCACTCATCCCACCAGTTCCTGGACTTGCCATGGGAATGAGGAAGGAGACATCTAAGCTGGCCTGTGCATACAGTAAAACAACAAAATTGGACTGGATCTATACTGTTGGAACTCAACCAAGAATTAGGAGAAGTGCAAATTGTAGCGCTCCTAAGTCTTACAACTACAGACTATTTACTGTTAAAAGAACATATGGCATGTGAACAGTCCCCAGGAATGGGTTGTTTTAATTTGTCTGATTTCTCTCAGACTGTTCAAGTTCAGTTGGACAATATCCACCATATCATAGATAAGTTTTCACAAATGCCTAAGGTGCCTAACTGGTTTTCTTGGTTTCACTGGAGATGGCTGGTAATTACAGATATGCTTTGGTTATGTAACTATACTCATATTATGTTAATGTGTGTGTGCAATTTAAGTAGTAGCTTAAAACCTATACATGCTGAAGTTACTCTACAAGAAGATATATCAAAGAAATAATCAATCTTCCCATGTTTTCTTCCGCCTGCTACTTCTATAGCTTTTCTTCTTCCTTCCTAATTACAACCCTTAAATAGAATTCGTGCCTCATATCAAATTTACCGAGTATCATAATTCTTCCAAGTGGTAAAGATACCTCAAGACAAATACTGGGCATAGAAGCCACAGGGCATAAATATGCAAAGAAGTAAAAAGCTAACCTTTTCAAACAATAAGGCTTCTCTCTCACTTACCAACTTCACATTTCCCTGTATGGCCCCGGAAGATGACTGGTTAGCCAGAGACGGGTAAGATTCCTCAAGGGAGGAACAACCTAAGACAGGCACAGTCGCAGGGGGGCCATCAGGTGAGAAATTGGGGATCAACAGAGGTGAGGCTTAGAACCTCACCCCCCCGTTCTGAGAGAAATCTTCTGCATACGTGGATGTTTTATTGCCCTGGTCTAGCTTGGATTAACACATAGTCTACAGGCACACACCTGATCATCTACATGTGCTCTCCTACAACACTAAACTATGTTTTCTACCTTTATCTTGTATCTACCTACCACTTCAGCATTTTATTAAAAATAATAATAATAGAATGGAACATGGCGGCGTGAGTAGGACAGTGGGAATCTCCTCCCAAAAACATATATACTTTTGAAAATACAACAAACACAACTAGCCCTAAAAGAGAGACCAGAAGACGCAGGACAGTGGCCAAACTGCAGCTACACCAGCGAGAACCCAGCGACTGGTGAAAGGGGTAAGATACAAGCCCCGGCCCTGCGGGACCCGAGCGCCCCTCCCCCCAGCTCCCGGCGGGAGAACAATAGGCAGAGCGGGAGGGAGACGGAGCCCAGGACTGCCGAACACCCAGCCCCAGCCATCCGGGCCAGAGCGCAGACACAGTATATGCCCAGGGGGCCCTGGATACTGGGAGAACAGGGGGTAAGACCTCAGAGCGGGTGCTGAAGCTGATGCCCCTGTGACAAAGAAAAGCGGGGGCTTTTTGAAAGTCTTAAAGGGACAGGGACTTAACAGCTTGACGGAAACAACCCAGGTCACAGTACAGCAGCTGGAAATTACAGGGAAAACCGGGTGCACTAACCCCCTGGGCAACAGCTCTGAGACCCCTCACGGAGGCAAACAGTCAAGCAGCCCCCCCATCCATTACCCCACCGGGCGCTGCGAAAGCAGAGAAGCAGCCTGAGACAAATTCTGCCCACAGAAAGGGAAATTTCTCCCTTCCGGCCGAGCAAGACACAAAGACCCACTCTACACGCAATTACCCAACACAAGCCACTAGGGGTCGCAGTTGCCCCAGTAAAGAAAGGCCAGTAGTAAGTGAAAATTTTGGCCCTCCCAGCTGACAGTCAATAGCACCTGTCAACATGAAAAGGCAAAAAAATATGATTCAGACAAGACTAACCCAGACAGCTTCGGCATCTGCTACATCTTCCCCTGAGAAGGATTCTGGGGAGATAGATTTAGCCAGTCTACCTGAAAAAGAATTCAAAACAAAAGTCATAACCATGCTGATGGACTTGCAGAGAAATATGCAAGAACTAAGGAAGGAGAATTCAGAAATAAAACAAGCTCTGGAAGGACTTCAAAACAGAATGGACGAGATGCAAGAGACCATTAATGGACTAGAAAACAGAGAACAGGAACGCAGAGAAGCTGATGCAGAGAGAGATAAAAGGATCTCCAGGAATGAAAGAATTTTAAGAGAGCTGAGTGATCAATATAAAAGAAATAATATAAGAATCATAGGCATTCCAGAAGAAGTAGAGAGAGAAAAGGGGATAGAAAATGTCTTTGAAGAAATAATTGCTGAAAATTTCCCCAAACTAGGGGAAGAAATGGCCTCGCAGACCACAGAGGTACACAGAACTCCCATGACAAGGGATCCAAGGAGGGCAACACCAAGACACATAATAATTAAAATGGCAAAGATCAAAGACAAGGACAAAGTATTACAAGCAGCCAGAGAGAAAAAAAAGGTTACCTACAAAGGAAAACCCATCAGGCTATCATCAGACTTCTCAACAGAAACCCTACAGGCCAGAAGAGAATGGCATGATATACTTAATGCAATGAAACAGAAGGGCCTCGAACCAAGACTACTGTATCCAGCACGAATATCATTTAAATATGAAGGAGGGATTAAACAATTCCCAGACAAGCAAAAGTTGAGGGAATTTGCCTCCCACAAACCACCTCTACAGGGCATCCTACAGGGACTGCTCTAGATGGGAGCACTCCTAAAAAGAGCACACAACAAAACACCCAACATATGAAGAAGGGAGGAGGAGGAATGAGAAGGGAGAGAAATAAAGAATCATCAGATTGTGTTTATAATAGCTCAACAAGCGAGTTAAGTTAGACAGTAAGACAGTAAAGAAGCTAACCCTAAACCTTTGGTAACCACAAACTTAAAGCCTGCAATGGCAATAAATTCATACCTTTCAATAATCACCCTAAATGTAAATGGACTGAATGCACCAATCAAAAGACACAGAGTAATAGAATGGATAAAAAAGCAAGATCCATCCATATGCTGCTTACAAGAGACTCACCTCAAACCCAAAGACGCGCACAGACTTAAAGTCAAGGGATGGAAAAAGATATTTCAAGCAAACAACAGAGAGAAGAAAGCAGGTGTTGCAATTCTGGTATCAGACAAAACAGACTTCAAAATAAAGAAAGTAACAAAAGACAAAGAAGGACATTACATAATGATAAAGGGCTCAGTCCATCAAGAGGATATAACCATTATAAATATATATGCACCCAATACAGGAGCACCAACATACCTGAAACAAATATTAACAGAACTAAAGGAGGAAATAGAATGCAATGCATTCATTCTAGGAGACTTCAACACACCACTCACTCCAAAGGACAGATCCACCAGACAGAAAATAAGTAAGGACACAGAGGCACTGAACAACACACTAGAACAGATGGACCTAATAGACATCTACAGAACTCTACATCCAAAAGCAACAGGATACACGTTCTTCTCAAGTGCACATGGAACATTCTCCAGAATAGACCACATACTAGGACACAAAAAGAGCCTCAGTAAATTCCAAAAGATTGAAATCCTACCAACCAACTTTTCAGATCACAAAGGCATTAAACTAGAAATAAACTGTTCAAAGAAAGCAAAAAGGCTCACAAACACATGGAGGCTAAACAACACGCTCCTAAATAATCAATGGATCAATGACCAAATCAAAATGGAGATCCAGCAATATATGGAAACAAATGACAACAACAACACTAAGCCCCAACTTCTGTGGGACGCAGCAAAAGCAGTCTTAAGAGGAAAGTATATAGCACTCCAAGCATATTTAAAAAAGGAAGAGCAATCCCAAATGAACGGTCTAATGTCACAACTATCAAAATTGGAAAAAGAAGAACAAATGAGGCCTAAGGTCAGCAGAAGGAGAGACATAATAAAGATCAGAGAAGAAATAAATAAAATTGAGAAAAATAAAACAATAGCAAAAATCAATGAAACCAAGAGCTGGTTCTTCGAGAAAATAAACAAAATAGATAAGCCTCTAGCCAGACTTATTAAGAGGAAAAGAGAGTCAACACAAATCAACAGTATCAGAAATGAGAAAGGAAAAATCACAACAGATCCCACAGAAATACAAAGAATTATTAGAGACTACTATGAAAACCTATATGCTAACAAGCTGGGAAACCTAGGAGAAATGGACAACTTCCTAGAAAAATACAACCTTCCAAGACTGACCCAAAAAGAAACAGAAAATCTAAACAGACCAATTACCAGCAACGAAATTGAAGCGGTAATCAAAAAACTACCAAAGAACAAAACCCCCGGGCCAGATGGATTTACCTCGGAATTTTATCAGACATACAGGGAAGACATAATACCCATTCTCCTTAAAGTTTTCCAAGAAATAGAAGAGGAGGGGATACTCCCAAACTCATTCTATGAAGCTAACATCACCCTAATACCAAAACCAGGCAAAGACACCACCAAAAAAGAAAACTACAGACCAATATCCCTGATGAACGTAGACGCAAAAATACTCAACAAAATTTTAGCAAACCGAATTCAAAAATACATCAAAACCATCGTACACCATGACCAAGTGGGATTCATCCCAGGGATGCAAGGATGGCACAACATTCGAAAGTCCATCAATATCATCCACCACATCAACAAAAAGAAAGACAAAAACCACATGATCATCTCCATAGATGCTGAAAAAGCATTTGACAAAGTTCAACATCCATTCATGATAAAAACTCTCAGCAAAATGGGAATAGAGGGCCAGTACCTCAACATAATAAAGGCCATCTATGAAAAACCCACAGCCAACATTATATTGAACAGCGAGAAGCTGAAAGCATTTCCGCTGAGATCGGGAACTAGACAGGGATGCCCACTCTCCCCACTGTTATTTAACATTGTACTAGAGGTCCTAGCCACGGCAATCAGACAAAACAAAAAAATACAAGGAATCCAGATTGGCAAAGAAGAAGTCAAACTGTCACTATTTGCAGATGACATGATACTGTACATAAAAAACCCTAAAGACTCCACCCCAGAACTACTAGAACTGATATCGGAATACAGCAAAGTTGCAGGATACAAAATCAACACACAGAAATCTGTGGCTTTCCTATATACCAACAATGAACCAACAGAAAGAGAAATCAGGAAAACAACTCCATTCACAATTGCATCAAAAAAAATTAAATACCTAGGAATAAACCTAACCAAAGAAGTGAAAGACTTATATTCTGAAAACTACAAGTCACTCTTAAAAGAAATTAAAGGGGACACTAACAGATGGAAACGCGTCCCATGCTCATGGCTAGGAAGAATTAATATCGTCAAAATGGCCATCCTGCCCAAAGCAATATACAGATTTGATGCAATCCCTATGAAACTACCAGCAACATTCTTCAATGAACTGGATCAAATAATTCAAAAATTCATATGGAACCACCAAAGACCCCGAATAGCCAAAGCAATCCTCAGAAAGAAGAATAAAGTAGGGGGGATCTCACTCCCCAACTTCAAGCTCTATTATAAAGCCATAGTAATCAAGACAATTTGGTACTGGCACAAGAACAGAGCCACAGACCAATGGAACAGACTAGAGAATCCAGACATTAACTCAGACATATATGGTCAATTAATATTTGATAAAGGAGCCATGGACATACAATGGCGAAATGACAGTCTCTTCAACAGATGGTGCTGGCAAAACTGGACAGCTACATGTAGGAGAATGAAACTGGACCATCGTCTAACCCCATATACAAAAGTAAACTCAAAATGGATCAAAGACCTGAATGTAAGTCATGAAACCATTAAACTCTTGGAAGAAAACATAGGCACAAACCTCTTAGACATAAACATGAGTGACCTCTTCTTGAACATATCTCCCCGGGCAAGGAAAACAACAGCAAAAATGAACAAGTGGGACTATATTAAGCTGAAAAGCTTCTGTACAGCAAAAGACACCATCAATAGAACAAAAAGAAACCCTACAGTATGGGAGAATATCTTTGAAAATGACACATCCGATAAAGGCTTGACGTCCAGAATATATAAAGAGCTCACAAGCCTCAACAAACAAAAAACAAATAACCCAATTAAAAAATGGGCAAAGGAACTGAACAGACGGTTCTCCAAAAAAGAAATACAGATGGCCAACAGACACATGAAAAGATGCTCCACATCGCTAATCATCAGAGAAATGCAAATTAAAACTACAATGAGGTATCACCTCACACCAGTAAGGATGGCTGCCATCCAAAAGACAAACAACAACAAATGTTGGCGAGGCTGTGGAGAAAGGGGAACCCTCCTACACTGCTGGTGGGAATGTAAGTTAGTTCAACCATTGTGGAAAGCAGTATGGAGGTACATCAAAATGCTCAAAACAGACTTACCATTTGACCCAGGAATTGCACTCCTAGGAATTTACCCTAAGAATGCAGCAATCAAGTATGAGAAAGATCAGTGCACCCCTATGTTTATCGCAGCACTATTTACAATAGCCAAGAATTGGAAGCAACCTAAATGTCCATCGATAGATGAATGGATAAAGAAGATGTGGTACATATACACAATGGAATACTACTCAGCCATAAGAAAAGGGCAAATCCAACCATTTGCAGCAACATGGATGGAGCTGGAGGGTATTTTGCTCAGTGAAACAAGCCAAGCAGAGAAAGAGAAATACCAAATGATTTCACTCATCTGTGGAATATAAGAACAAAGGAAAAACTGAAGGAACAAAACAGCAGCAGAATCACAGAACTCAAGAATGGACTAACAGGTACCAAAGGGAAAGGGACTGGGGAGGATGGGTGGGTAGGGAGGGATAAGGGGGGGAGAAGTAGGGGGGTATTAAGATTAGCATCCATAGCGGGGTGGGAGAAAGGGGAGGGCTGTACAACACAGAGAAGACAAGTAGTGATTCTACAACAGGTTGCTACGCTGATGGACAGTGACTGTAAAGGAGTATATAGGGGGGACCTGGTATAGGGGAGAGCCTAGTAAACAAAGTATTCGTAAGTATTCGTCATGTATGTGTAGATTAATGATTAAAAAAAAAAAAATGCAGTTCCTATGTGGTGACCTCTAATGAGTTCTACACAATGATATAAAGGACATATAAAAGTGTAGGCAAAGGGTCTGTTTGTGTTTATACAGAGGATCAAAGCCTAATTTGGCTACCCCGAAAATGAACTAAGAAACGATATGAAAGAGAACTTCCAACATCAGCACTCTCGGGAAGACTCATGCCAGAAGATGATCATCAAAAAACCCCAACAAAGATCCACGCACTGCTACAGCTGTAGATGCACTCATCCCACCAGCTCCTGGACTTGCCATGGGAATGAAGGAGATATCTAAGCTGGCCTGTGCATACAGTAAAACAACAAAATTGACTGGATCTATACTGTTGGAACTCAACCAAGAATTAGGAGAAGTGCAAATTGTAGCGCTCCAAAATCTTACAACTACAGACTATTTACTGTTAAAAGAACATATGGGATGTGAACAGTGCCCAGGAATGGGTTGTTTTAATTTGTCTGATTTTTCTCAAACTATTCAAATTCAGTTAGATAATAACCATCATATCATTGATAAGTCTTCACAAATGCCTAGGGTGCCTAACTGGTTTTCTTGGTTTCACTGGAGATGGCTGGTAATTACAGGTATGCTTTGGTTATGTAACTATACTCCTATTATGTTAATGTGTGTGCGCAATTTAAGTAGTAGCTTAAAATCTATACATGCTGAAGTTACTCTACAAGAAGATATGTCAAAGAAATAATCAATCTTCCCATGTTTTCTCCCGCCTGCTACTTCTATAGCTTTTCTTCTTCCTTCCTAATTACAACGAATTCTTAAATAGAATTCGTGCCTCATATCAAATTTACCGAGTATCATAACTCCTCCAAGTGGTAAAGATACCTCAAGACAAATGCTGGGCATAGAAGCCACAGGGCATAAATATGCAAAGAAATAAAAAGCTAACCATTTCAAACAATAAGGCTTCTCTCTCACTTACCAACTTCACATTTCCCTGTATGGCCCCGGAAGATGACTGGTTAGCCAGAGACGGGTAAGATTCCTCAAGGGAGGAACAACCTAAGACAGGCACAGTCGCAGGGGGGTCATCAGGTGAGAAATTGGGGATCAACAGAGGTGAGGCTTAGAACCTCACCCCCCCTGTTCTGAGAGAAATCTTCTGCATATGTGGATGTTTTATTGCCCTTGTCTAGCTTGGATTAACACATAGTCTACAGGCACACACCTGATCATCTACATTTGCTCTCTTACAACACTAAACTATGTTTTCTACCTTTATGTTGTATCTACCTACCACTTCAGCATCTTATTAAAAATAATAAAGAGAGAAATGTGGTATCCACATATAAATCAAGTATAAAAATCAAATGTGTATTCATATTTGAACTGACTGTTTATAGTTCATAATGCATGAGCAAAACCAAAAGTTTCTGTGATGACTGCCCTTGTACTGTTCACCATGTAACTTATTCACTATGTAAGAATTTGTTCTCCATGTAAGAACTTGTTCGTTATGCTTCAGAAGATTGGAGACTGACGAAAATTAGGCTTGGGGTGGATTAATGATTGTGCATTGAGCATTGACTCCCCTATACAGAATTTTATTGTTGTTAACAACCATTTGATCAATAAATATGAGAGATGCCCTAACAACAACAACCAAGAAAAAGTACACACTTCCAATTGTAAAATAAATAAGCAACCGGGATGTAATGTATAGCATAAGGAATATAGTCAAAATATTGTAACAACTTGGTATGGTGATAGCTGGTACTTAGAATTATCATGTATATAAATGTTGAATCACTGTGTTGTACACCTGAAACTAATGTAATGTAATACTGTGTGTCAACTACCCTTCAATAAAAAATAATTATCTAAAAAAAAATAAAATAAAATAAAAATAAATAAATAAATAAATAATAATAATAATAATAATAATAATAATAATAATAATAAAGAGAGAAATGTGGTATCCACATATAAATCAAGTATAAAAACCAAATGAGTATTCATATTTGAACTGACTGTTTAGAGTTCATAATGCATGAGCAAAACCGAAAGTTTCTGTGATGACTGCCCTTGTACTGTTCACTATGTAACTTATTCATTATGTAAGAATTTGTTCTACATGTAAAAACTTGTTTGTTATGCCTCAGAAGATTGGAGACTGACAAAAATTAGGCTTGGCGTGGATTAATGATTGTGCATTGAGCATTGACTCCCCTATACAGAATTTTATTGTTGTTAACAACCATTTGATCAATAAATATGAGAGATGCCCTCACAAAAAAAAAAAAAAAAAAAAAAAAAAGGACAGACTTCCAATGGTAAAATAAATTAGTAACCGGGATGTAATGTATAGCATAAGGAATATAGTCAAGATATTGTAAAAGCCTGGTAGGGTGATAGCTGGAACCTAGAATTATGTATATAAATGTTCTACCACTGTGTTGTACACTTGAAACTCATGTAATGTAATACTGTGTGTCAACTACCCTTCAATAAAAAATAATTATTTAAAAAAAAAAAAAAAATCTCTTGGACATAAACATGAGCAACTTCATGAACATATCTCCACAGGCAAGGGAAACAAAAGCAAAAATGAACAAATAGAACTATATTAAGCTGAAAAGGTTCTGTACAGCAAAGGACACCATCAATAGAACAAAAAGGCATCCTACAGTAAGGGAAGATACATTCATAAATGACAGATCCGATAAAGGGCTGACATCCAAAATATATAAAGAACTCACGCACCTCAACAAACAAAAAGCAAATAAGCCACTTAAAAAATGGGCAGAGGAGTTGAACAGACACTTCTCCAAAGAAGAAATTCAGATGGCCAACAGGCACATTAAAAGATGCTCCACATCGCTAATCATCAGAGAAATGTAAATTAAAACCACAGTGAGATACCACCTCACACCAGTTAGGATGGCCACCACCCAAAAGATAAACAACAACAAATGTTGGCGAGGATGTGGAGAAAGGGGAACCCTCCTACACTGCTGGTGGGAATGTAAATTAGTTCAACCATTGTAGGAAGCAGTATGGAGGTTCCTCAAAAAACTAAAAATAGAAATACCATTTGACCCAGGAATTTCACTCTTAGGAATTTACCCTAAGAATACAGGAGCCCAGTTTGAAAAAGATATATGCACCCCTATGTTTATCACAGCACTATTTACAATAGCCAAGAAATGAAAGCAACCTAAGTGTCCATCAGTAGATGAATGGATAAAGAAGATGTGGTACATATACACAATGGAATATTATATTCAGCCATAAGAAGAAAACAAATCCTATCATTTGCAACAACATGGATGGAGCTAGAGGGTATTATGGTCAGTGAAATAAGCCAGGTGGAAAAAGACAAGTATCAAATGATTTTACTCATCTGTGGAGTATAAGAACAAAGAGAAAATTGAACGAACAAAACAGCAGCCGACTCACAGAACCCAAAACGGACTAACAGTTACCAAAGGGAAAGGGACTGAGGAGGATGGGTGGGAAGGATGGGATAAGGGGGAAAAAGGGGCATTATGATTAGCATACATAATATAGGGGGTGGGGCATGGGGAGGGCTGTACAACACAGAGAAGAGAAGTAGTGATTCTGTAGCATTTTACTATGCTGATGGACAGTGACTGTAATGGGGTATGTGGTGGGGACTTGATAATGGGGGGAGTCTAGGAAACATAATGTTGCTCATGTAATTGTAGATTAATGATACCAAAATAAAAAATAAAATAAAGAAAGGAAAAAAATGTTTAATAAATTTTGTGTGTATTTTACAATAAAAAAAAATGAACAGATAAATAATGCTTAAACAAAAAAATCTAGAAATAAATTATAGGTAAAGATGGAAGATTAAATGTATATAATTTAATTTCAGTCCTTCTAAAAATTGAGCTAAAATGCTAATAAGGTATTTTTAAGGCATAATTAAAAGTTTGAAGGCTAGAAAGTAGATGGACCCGTGGTAACTGACTGAAGATCCAAGAAAGCTGAATCGTAACCCAGGAATGTGGAGACTCAGTAACCTGGCCTGACAGTCCACAGAATTATCAGAAACCTAAGGAATTGGTAACAGATGGTGCCCCTACAAACAGGGGTGAAGGTACCACTAAATAAAGGTTGATTGAAATCTCCTTAAGAAACAGCTTAATCTCTAAATGCCTTAATGATTCCACATGGTTGGGTTAACTGTGCCTCTTTCACCAAGGCAAAATTCTAGGGGATTATTCTCTGAGGAGGATTTCTGAACAGAGGGACAGAAAGCACATGGCAGGGAGAAGGAGTTAATGAAACCAGGGGGAGTAGGTAAACACATAAATATACTGAATGATGAAATCCTCAGCCTACTTCCCTCACTCAGCCGCCAGAGAACCAGTATATAGGTTTCACTCACCAGGCACGAGATTAAAAGACTCATTTTCAGAAAGGAGAAAGAAATCAGAAGCAGATTTGAAGTGCTCCCTAAGAAATACAAGTTACCCTACAGTGGGCTCACAGTCACCAAGTGCCAGCAATGTACTCAGAGCCTCCCAACATTTAGGGCCACACCTGCAGACAGCTAAGGATCACTACTCATCTGAGAGAAGCCTCTGTCACAGAAAACAGACAAGACAAGACAAGAGAGAAGAAAAGAAAAGAAAGAGAAAGAAAGGAAAACAAAGAAAAAAGTTAGAAGAAAGATGAATAATGATGCAACGATGTAGGGAGAAGAAAATTTTTAATCTAAAAAAAAATTAACCATATCATTAATATCCCTGGAAAGGTAAGAGTAGATAGTCCGTCCAAAAAAAAAAAGGATAAGTTTTAAAAGAGCCCTTATAAATTAAACTTAAGGAAATTCATCAGAAAGAATGTTAGATGATAATAAGAAAAAAATATGGAAATTAGGGCTCCAGTCAAGATAATTCAAAGATAAATCAACATTGTGTAATAGGGATATGGAGGAGAAAACAGAGGAGAAAAATCAATGTAATAATTTTTAAAAGTCCCAGAATTAAACAATGTAAGTTTCCTAATTGAAAATACAGAATGCACAGCATAATGGATTTAAAAATACATCCATACTAAAGCATAAGTTTTTGAAATTTCAAAAGAGTGGAAACATAGAGAAAATACTACAAGCCTGTAGAGATGGAGAAATAGGTTACAAAGATGGGGAACTGGAATGATTATGAACTTTCAGTAGCCATAGTGTAAGCTAGAAGACAAGGAACAAAATCTTCAACATTCTGAAGGAAAATGGCTCCAAGTCTGAATGGTATACACAGCCAAACTATTTTAGAGTTTGAGAGGAAAACAAAGGCATTTTCAGAAATGCAAGGTATCAAATAATTCAGCTCCCATTCACCCTTTCTTCAACAAAATGTGAGTAAGCCAAGAAAGAAAAAGAAATGGAAGATGAACACAGGAGAAAATAAAATTCCTGGACAGCTGACCACTATGAGAAAACGGAAACTGCTCCAGGTTGGAGAGCTTTACTCTGAAAGGGACTTCTTCAAGATGATAACATTAACAGAGTAATGTGAAAGAAAACAGGATATTTGGGCAACCGGTAGACAATTTTGAGCTGAGTTCGTGATAAGGACACAGAAAACCATATACACAAGTTATGTCCTGAACTGAAAACTCAGGTAACATCTATTTCTATATGTTACTTGAAAAGCCACAGGTAAAAACTAAACAGCTAAGAGTTGAGAATGGTCACCTCTGAGAAGGGGAAATGAAGGTGGAGACTGAGAATCACCATTTGTCTGAACGATCTCAGACAAATTACTTAATTCATTAAACTGTGTAACTTGAGAAAAAAATGTAAAAAGTGTGGAAGATGGGGAAATAGGAACCTACAGATTTCCCAAGGACATAAAACCCACCTTAGCAATTAAATCTTAGAAACAAAGTAGTCTAACAAAATTGTCCTGCAAAGTAAAAAATAACAAAAGCAAAAGGGTATGAGGGGGAAAAAGGAGTAAGAAAGAAGCAACACTACTTTGATGCTATCATAACTCTTGCCAGATGTGACATCAACAGCAGAAATGCTTAGGCTTCTGTGCTTAAGCTCCCTTGTCTCATAGGATTGTTGTGAGGCCTAACTCAACTAATGAAATAAAGTGTTTACAGCAATGTTGGATATAAATATTTTCAATACAATTAATACTTAACTTTTTAAATAACTGAAAATCTTTTTTCATATCAAATACCAAAGCATTCAACTGTCACAGGGACATTGAATGGCTTACGTGAATGTTTACCTTGTCTTCTCAAACATCAAGGACTCTAAACCCTTTCACATATGTCGCCTAAAAAAAGAGGAAGAGAAACTGATTATCCAAAATAAACAAATAAAAATTAATGAGAGTTTAAAAAAAATTAATGAGAGTTGTTTTAAAAAGTGTTTATCACACTGAAGACTTGACTGTACCTGAAAAACCACTCAGGCCACTGTGCTTTATCTCACACTTTTTAGTAGATTATGATCAATCATTCAATCACTCAGCAAGTCACCAATTTGAATTGAAAACTTTGTACCTACTCTACCTCAACTCAGAAATGCTAAGGCAAGATTCTTTTTTATCTCAAAATAGGTAAAGTTTCCAACTTTTGCACAGTTGTGTTCCCCAAATTCAGCCATACTTGTCATAAGATTTGAGGAACATTTTTTCAAAGAAACAAAAATTTGAAATACAGTTGATATCTTGGGCAATAAACAAAGGCCAATTTAATCCATAAGTACTTTAATCCATAATAACTAAGACCCATGGAAAAAGAAAGGAGTCCATATAACTATGTTAGATGACTTTCAACCACTTTGTGCTCCCACAGCTAACAAAAAATAGCTCTTAGTTGAGATTAGGAACTATGTCATACTTAGCTTCATTCATCTTTGTATCTTTGTAAATATAACAGTACATAACAGAGTACCTGCCTCCTATCAGGAACTTAAAATTTTTATTTAATGAGTAACTAGATTTAAGAGTACTATATGAACCATACTCTTTCTATAGAGAAATGCATTACAGTATCCAGTTGAAGGAACATCTTCCTTCTTGGGAACAAGATCAGAGTTTGAATACCAAGAACAATAAAGTATGGGTATACGTTCGATCTACATGACAATTATCCCTCCTAGAAATCATGTTTTGGTCACAGTTCACTCATACTATTTCTAAGTATGTGTAAATCACTAAGTTGGGTTTTCTTAGTATAAAACTTGACCTCCAAAATTTCCCTGACTTCTTTCCCTTTACCAATACCTTAAATAAAAATAGCCATTAACATTTTATCTGGGAAGTTTTTCTTACCCCAGTTTTATTAAGATACAATTGGCACATAACATTATGTTAGTTTAAGGTGTACAACATAATGATTTGATATATATATATATATATATATATATATATATATGGTCAGATGGTCACCATAAGTCTAGTTAACATCTATCAGTACATATAGTTACAATTCTTTTTTTTTTTTAGTTGAAGTATAGCTGATATACAATCTTATATTAGTTTCAAGTATATAAGACAGTGGTTCACCAATTAACCACATTATAAAATCCTTACCCCAACTAGTGCAGTTACTATCTGTAAATATTGGAAGATGTTACCAAATCATTGGCTATATTCTCTGTGATGTACTACCATCCTCATGACCAACTTATATTATGACTGAGAATTTTTGTGCCCTTTTATCACCATTCCCCTCCCCACCCACCAAACCCAATCTCTCCTCCATGGTAGCTACCAGTCACTTCTCGGTGTCTATAAGGCTACTGCTATTTTGTTGATTTTGTTTTGTTTTTAGATTCCACAAATAAGTGAAATCATGTTATTTGTCTTTCTCTGCCTGGCTTATTTCACTTAGCATAATACCCTCTAGGTCCATCCATGTTGTTGCAAATAGCAGGATTTCTTTATTTTTTAGGGATGAATAATATTCCATTATGTGTATGTACCACTTCTTTATCTGTTCATCTATTGATGGACACTTTGGTTGCTTCCATATCTTGGCTATGTAAATAATGTGCCAATAAACTAGGGGTGCATATGTCTTTTCAAATCAGTGGTTTTGCTTTCCTTGGGTAAATTCCTAGGAGTTACTGGGTCATATGGTATTTCTATTTTTAGTTTTTTGAGGGGCCTCCATACTACTTTTTACAGTGGCTGCACCAATTTACATTCAGGATGTGGAAAAAAGGGAACCCTCCTACACCTACCAATTTACAGTGTTCCTTTTCTCCGCATCCTCACTAACACTTGTTTTTTCTTGTCGTTTGGATAGTAGCCCTTATAACTAGTGTGAGGTGTTATCTCATTGTAGTTTTGACTTGTATTTCCGTAATGATTAGTGATGTGGAGCATTTTTTCATATGCCTGTTGGCTATCTGTATTTCTTCTTTAGAAAAAATGTATGTTCAGATCCTCTGCCCAGTTGTTAATCACGTTTCTTGGTTTTTTGGTGTTGAAATGAATTAGTTTTTCACATATTTTGGATGTTAACCCCTTATTGATAAATCATTTATGAATATATTCTTCCATATTTCCATGCTGCCTTTTTTTCCTGTTGATGGTGTCTTTTGCTGTACAGAAGCTTTTTAGTTTGAGGTAGTCCCATTTATTCATTTTCTATTTTGTTTCCCTGGCCCAGGAAGATGTATCCAGAAAAAAATTGCTTATACTTGTGTTCAAGAGATTTTTGCCCATAACAGATAAGTTTTCACAAATGCCTAAGGTGCCTAACTGGTTTTCTTGGTTTCACTGGAGATGGCTGGTAATTACAGGTATGCTTTGGTTAGGTAACTATATTCCTATTATGTTAATGTGTGTGCACAATTTAATTAGTAGTTTAAAACCTATCCATGCTGAAGTTACTCTACAAGAAGATATGTCAAAGAAATAAACAATCTTCCCAGGTTTTCTTCTGCCTGCTACTTCTATAGCTTTTCTTCTTCCCACCTAATCACAACCTTTAAATAGAACTCGTGCCACATGTCGAATTTACCGAGTATCATAATTCTTCCAAGTGGTAAAGACACCTCAAGACAAATGCTGGGCATAGAAGCCACAGGGCATAAATATGCAAAGAAGTAAAAAGCTAACCTTTTCAAACAATAAGGCTTCTCTCTCACTTACCAACTTCACATTTCCCTGTATGGCCCCAGAAGATGACTGGTTAGCCAGAGACGGGTAAGATTCCTCAAGCGAGGAACAACCTAAGACAGGCACAGTCGCAGGGGGCCATCTGGTGAGAAAATGGGGAGCAGCAGAGGTGAGGCTTAGAACCTCCCCCCTCATGTTCTGAGAGAAATCTTCTGCATACATGGATGTTTACTGCCCTCGTCTAGCTCGGATTAACACATAGTCTACAGGCACACACCTGATCATCTACATTTGCTCTCTTACAACACTAAACTCTGTTTTCTACCTTTATCTCGTATCTACCTACCACTTCAGCATTTTATTAAAAATAATAATAATAGAGAAATGTGGTATCCACATATAAATCAAGTTTAAAAATCAAATGAATATTCATATTTGAACTGTTTATAGTTCATAATGCATGAACAAAACCGAAAGCTTCTGTGATGACTGCCCTTGCACTGTTCACCATGTAACTTAGTCACTATGTAAGAATTTGTACTCCATGTAAGAATTTGTTCGTTATACATCAGAAGATTGGAGACTGACGAAAATTAGGCTTGGGGTGGATTAATGATTGTGCATTGAGTATTGACCCCCCTATACAGAAATTTATTGTTGTTAACAACTATTTGATCAATAAATATGAGAGATGCCCTCACAAAAAAAAAATATATATATATATATATATAAACACACTTCCAATTGTAAAATAAATAAGTAACCGGGATGTAATGTATAGCATAAGGAATATAGTCAAAATATTGTAACAACTTGGTATGGTGATAGCTGGTACCTAGAATTATCATGTATATAAATGTTGAATCACTGTGTTGTACACCTGAAACTAATGTAATGTAATACTGTGGGTCAACTACCCTTCAATTAAAAAAAAAAAAAAAAAAAGAGAGGTTTTTGCCTATGTTATCTTCTAAGAATTTTATGGTTTCATGTCTTACATTTAGGTCTTTTATCCATTTTGAGTTTACATTTGCGTATACTATTAGGGAGTAATCCAGTTTGATTCTCTTGCATGTAACTGTCCAGTTTTCCCAAATGCAGTTATTGAAGAGGCTGTCATTTCCCCATCATATATTCATGGCTCCTTTGTCATACATTAATTGACTATATATGCATGGGTTTATATCTGGGCTCTCTATTTTGTTCCATTGGTCTGTGGGTCTGCTCTTGTACCAGTCCTATACTGTCTTGATTACTGTAGCTTTGTAGTGTAGCTTAAAGCCAGGGAGCATAATACCCCCAGCTTTGTTTTTCCTTCTCAGGATTGCTTTGGCTATTTGGGGTCTTTAGTGGTTCCATATGAATTTTAGAACTATTTGCTCTAGTTCTTTGAAAAATGCTGTTGGAATTTTGATAAGGATCACATTGAATCTGTAGATTGCTTTGGGCAGAATGGCGATTTTCACAATATTAATCTTCCTATCCATGAGCATGGGATGTATTTCCATTTATTGGTGTCTTCTTTAATTTCTCTCATCAGTGTCTTATAGTTTTAGAGTACAGGTCTTTCACCTCCTTGGTTAGGTTTATTCCTAGGCATTTTATTCTTTTTGATGCAATTGTAAATGGAATTGTTTTCCTACAATTCTTTTTCTTGTGATGAGAACTTTTAAGATCTCTTAGCAACTTTCAGATACACAATACCAGGGTAACTATGGTCACCATGCTGTACATTACATCCCCAGAACTAATTTATCTTATTACTGGAAGTTTGTCCCTTTTGACTACTTTCACCTCCCTTCCCCCACAATTCCTGACCTGTTGCCTCTGGCAACCACCAATCTGTTCTGCTTCTATGCCTTCAGTTTTTTTAGATTCCACATGTGAGAGCACACAGTATTTGTCTTTTTCTGTCTGACTTGTTTCACTTAGTATAATGCCTTCAAAGTCCATCCATGTTATGGCAAATGGCAGGATTTCCTTCTTTTTATGGCTGAATACTTCATTGTGTGTGTGTGTGTGTGTTTGTGTATCATATTTCCTTTACCCATTCATCCACTGATGGATGTTCCCTGTCTTGGCTATTGTAAATAACGTTGCAATGAAATGGGGGTGAACGTATTTCTTCACGATGGTGATTTTGTTTTCGTCAGATATATACCCAAAAGTGTAACTGCTGAGTCATATGGTAGTTCTATTTTTAATTTTTTGAGGTAGATTTTTTTATTTGCAGTTTGTGTACTACTTCCAGTTAGTACAGAAGGCTATCAACTGCAAATTTAATAATACGGACCCAAGAAATATTTTAATAAAGAAAAGAAAACCTAATTAAAGGGTCAATATTCAGACAAAGATCTTGATTAAAGTCCTAGCTCAAATGTAACTACCTATACTCAGGCTTTCTAGAAGTGAAATAAAGTTAACCAACACAATACATTATTTTAGGCACCAAAATAATTGCAAAAACAACTGAAAATTATAGGCTAAAATGACAAAACTTAGTAAACAATGTATTCAATGTCCACAGTGATACTGATTATCATACTTTAAAACATGAAAAAGAAATCCACCCAGAAATAACTCCTTTATCATTACTATAAGAAAACAACTCACTATCCATAAAGGAATAGAGATTAATATATCCTAGAGAGACAGAGCTTACTTCAAGCTTTATGGAATGGTTGTCAAACACTTTTCTTTTTGCAAAGATAAAATTCATATAGATTGTCCCCTTAATAAGATAAGGCATGAAAAGTACTTAAGCTCCAATCTAGTATTAGAAATTACTCCATAAATATTATTTCTCTTGAATACCCTTTCTGCTTTGAAATTGTATACCTCCAATGAAACCAATATACTTTATCTCTTTTAAATGATTTCATTTTACATAAATTTATGAAGGCTGTATAAATATTTGTTAGAATGAATATAGGAGGTTGAGGGTTGATAATGACTAGTGAGCAACAGAAGCAAAGACATAGGTAGTGACACCAGCAGAGGAGACAAACACATCTCTAAACCACCTATTACATTAACACGGTATCTGTCACACAAAGATTTCTAAATGAGGTCTATATGTAATATTTTAAAAAGTATTTTTATACCCAAGGAAATCTAATCACAATTAAATCTTTTTTGAATTTTTATTCAAGAATATTTTCTGTAGAAAGAGTAATGCTTAATTTCTCTGCATTAGTAAACTATGTAATAAAATATAAAATTCACTAAGGACAAGAAGAGCAGGAACCTTAACATGTCACTTTTGGACTTACTCATATATGAAAGTAAATATCAATTCCAAGAATATCCCAAACTTTCAGAAGTGTATTGGTGGAGGGCATACAAAAATTTGACACTTTCTATGCTGTAGGTTTATATTCCAATATTTTCGTTCTGAAAAGCAAATGAAGCAAACTGAGACTTCCATCTGGCTTGTCAAAAGGCTGTTATGAGTATTAATATTCTCAAGTTAACATTTTTAACTTTTTTCTCATTTCTTCCAAGTATCTTAGACACCATTAAAAACATGATGCAGCTGTTTTGGAAAAACAGTTGGGCAGTTCCTCATCAAGTCAAATGGAGTTACCATATGATCCAATAATTTCTTCCTAGGTAAATACTAAGGAGAATTAAAAACTTATCTCCATACAAAAACTTTCACAAATGTTCAAGGTAGCATCATTCATGGTAGCTAGAAAGTAGAAACAACCCGAACATCCATCAATTGATGAATGGATAAACAAAATTTGGTATGTCCATACAATGGAATATTACTCAGCCCTAAAATGACATAGAGCATTGATATATGCCACAACATAGATAAACCTTGAAAACATCCTAAGTGAAAGAAACCAGACACATAAGGCAGTATCTTATATGACTCCATTTATATGAAATACTCTAAACAGGTAAAGCCATAGAGACATAGCAGATTCATGGCAGCCAAGAGTTAGGCATGGGAGAAATGGGGAGTGACTGCTTAATAGGTATGGGCTTTCCTTTGGGTGTAATGGAAGAATTCTGGAACTAGATAATGATGATGGCTGTGCAACACTGTGACTATACTTAACACCACTGAAACTCTTCTGTGAATTATACCTCAATTAATAAAAGAGACCCTATATAACAAAAAAAATACAGAGACTAACACCTTATCAGAGAAAGTTCACTTCTAAAATAAATGTTTATTATATTGGTAGCCCTTTCAGAATCTTATTGTTAATTTGACCAGGATATTATAAACATTTTCAAAATTAAACCTTTTTTATAATGCTCAATGCCATCCTCATGAAACTCTGTAAGCAACAGCTTTGCAATGTTTAGTGAGCCAGTGTAGGAATCATTTTTATATAAGAGCTAGACAATTCAAGAGAATTTTTAAATGGGCAGAACATTTTATTAAATTTGGCTTACCAATACCATATGTTGAATTTTAATACAGGAGAGGAATAGGTTTATTTCTAATGTACAAGATCAGTAAAAGATGAAAAACTTTTTAGACAGCAAAATTTACTTGGCCTGTTTAAACATTCATGAACCTATCTCTGACATTCATTTTTTTAAATTTGATATTTAATAGAGAAAGGCAATATCAAAAACAAAATGTCATGTAAAATGCAACAGCAGTCCATTACTTTATTTTACTTCAAATACAATAGAAAATAACCCTTTTGCCAAACCTGATTCTAGGCAAGGCCAAATTCAGTCACCTACATAATAATATGCCCAATGTTCATTCACAATCTGCCTACCTGCTCTTAATGGAATTTAGACAAAGAAGGCTCTTGATATACATTAATTAATTACGTAAATTATCAAATTAAATAACCATTTCAACTTAATAACATCTATTTGGGGCCTACACAAACCAGGCAATGGAACTAGATGCTTTATACATATATTACTCATTTTAGCTTCATGATACTTTACAGACAGGTTAAGTAACTAAGGTCACAACACAGTATATTGCAAAGCCAGGATTCAAACCAACATCTGTTAAACAGTCACTTTTTGCTAAAACATTCCAAGTGTGGGCTACAAAGGAATGTATTTTCAGTTTAACTGGCAAACATTCATATTCTCTTTTGAGTATGACTTCTAAATGTTGAGGGAATGAAAAAACAATGCCTGAAAAGAACATTACTGAAGAATGAAGTAAGGTGACTGGGGAACACAGAAAGCATTGTGTGCCTATTATGTGTCACCTGCTATGCTGGCTGTTCAAATGCATGAACACTTAATTGTTACAACAATCCTGGGAGGTAAATATTGGTACCTCCTTTTTATTATAAGAGAAACTGAATCTTGGAAGGTTGAAGAAGGTCCAAGGTTACAGAAGTTGCAAGGCACAAAGTTGGGATGAGAAATCAAATTCAGTCCATCAACAAATATTTGCTGAGTGCTTACTATGTATCGGGGCTATAAGAGGTACTTAGAATATTAGAGGTCCCCCACAAACAGCTCAAACCAAAACCTACATTCTTTTTGCTTAGGGAGTAAGTCATTATGAAACTGAAAAATCCCCACAGATTTTTCTTTTAAGAGCTTTGTGTGTTAAAGGAGTATTCATGCTCTGGTTACATATGTTAAGTACTTCCCATAAACTACAAAAGTTGACTGCCATGAAAATGGAACAAACCTCCAGTAGTAAATGTCATTATAAGCATTTCTGCCCTACGTGCGTGTTTTTGAACATATTGCTAGGTGGAGAAGACCACTTTGAGAAATACACTTCACATGTTTTGGAGAATGGTTTAAACCATTAAGCATTCTGTGAAGCTTCTGAAGGCCTGTCAGATTTTAAATGACAACAGTGAAATTTCAAAAAGAACAGGAGAAGTCAGCACCAAAGCTAGTTTAACATTAATAATAAGTGATCTAATAAATAGGTCTGTGTTTGCCCAGTCAGGTTTTGCTTATTATGGCAGTTGGAAAGCCAGAAGGAAACTGGTTTTAACTCCCAAAAGACCTGTATCATGACAACATCACTTTATCAGAAATGTAGCTGATGTCAGCCTAACACTGAGACAGTTCAAATTTAAAGCTGATCTTTCTTTTCTAACTATTTTCATAATTCATTCATGGCACAGAAGTGAGACGACCTCCTTAGGAAAAAAGAGTGGGGGTGTACTTAATATTTACTGAGAGCCTTCTATGTGCCAGATGCTACATGCATTTTCTCATTTAATTCTCATAGCCACCCTGAAAGATATTATCCTTGTCTTTTAGAGGAAGAAATACAAGTTTTGAGAAATGAAGTAGCTTTTCTAAGGTCACACAGCTATTAAGAGGCACAGTCAGGTTCAAACTCTGATGTTAGTGATTATAATATTCCACAGCACTAAACAGCTGTCATTTCTTAACTTGTAAAGAAACTTTTTTAGAAAATTTTTATGATAAATTAATAGTGGAGCAGAGAAAGCACAGTAAAACAGTAACGTGGATTATAAACTGTTTTAGTACCTCAACAGTACTATAGAGTACTAATATTGACCTGTTAAAAATTCCTGGGAAGGTCATTATGAAAGAGAATATAAAATGCCTTGGAGTCAAAATATTAGGCTTTCAGTAGAAAAAGAACAATAATTTAATATTATCAACAGAGAATCAAGTTAAAAAAAAAAACTAGCTCTATTCTAAAACAATGATGTTTTAAAAGATTGCAGGTCACCAGTGTAGGTTGGCTCAACTCAGATGTCCCTGGGTTAACTCCATGAAAGACTAATCCCTATAAAAACATTGAAGGATAATGAATTTCAAGAGTCAAACAAATTCGAGAAATGCTGGACTTAATGCTAAAACAGTTTCTTACCGGGTTACAAATAGTACAGTGCAGCACCTGGAAGCCCTCTGGAGCCAGGCTGCCTGGGTTTGAATCCTTGCTCTTTTACCTTCCAGTCCAGCTATGTGGCTTTGGGCATGTTATTTCACCACTCTGGACCTTGGTTTTCTCATCTGTCAAAAAAAAAGAGATAACTGTAGAAGACAGAGTTGTTGTAAAGATTAGAAAGATTAATACACATGGTGTAGTTAGAACAGAACCTTAGTAAGTGCTCACTAAGTGTTAAATTATTATTAGTAATATCATTTTCCTGAGCCTTTATTAACCTGATGACAGTTGATGTTCATGGTGAATCGCTAAGGAGAGAAGCAATATAGTATGCAATTTCCCAAGCTTTTATGATAAAACCCACTATTCCACAGACCATCCCTCGAGAAGACTGGTTAGTATCTTTAAAACAAAAACAAATACTCTGAGAAATAATAGAGCATTCCATCACTAAAATAAAATATGTTTTAAACCAAACAATGTTAGTGTGTCCCAGCCAGTAACACATAGAGGTGCTGGAAGGGTGCCCCGTTGGGAGAGCTGCATCCCTTCCCCTACACCTTGCCCCATTCATGTCTTCCATTTACTCTTCCTGAATTGTATCCTTTATAATAAACCAGTAATATCTCCTTACAGATTCTAGCACATGGATTCGCCTGGAACCTGTACATGTAGTGGAATGGAAAATCGTAATTTTCCATTCTCATAGTCTTCAGTGATGTCAAGTGACCATCAGCCTCACCAGAAAAGTTGTTCAATTACCCAGGATACTCCATGGAACCTAATCAGGCATCCTCCAGTCTGGAATCACTTGAAAAAGGGCAGGAATGTTTTCCCTTATCAAGATACAGCCATCTATATAAGTCTTATACCCCCTATATAGACTTGAAGTCAATATTCAAACGATGGTATTTTTTCCATTTAGTGTTTCTTGTGCCAATTTGTGAAATTTACACTTATTACTGTATGTGCCAATCTTGCTACCCTTCCATTTAGAATTCTTACTAAGCATTATATGCCAGGATCTTCAGAGATGTTTATACTCTTTCATCAAACCAAACCATTTCCAATAATCTATTTCCAAATACAAAGTAGTACATTAGTTACACAGTCATTATAAATGATGCTATAAAGATGACGAATAATGCTACTATGTGAAAAGGCAGGTTACAAATTTATGTTTACAGTATAAGCAACCTAAAATAAACAAATCAACAAAACATAAAATAATCAAAATTTAAGATAAAAACTATATCAGGAAATATACCAAAATGTCAACTGTGGTTGGTTTGAGCCAGAAGTAATCCTTCTTCCTTTTTTAGACCCTTCTTTATTTTTCAAGTTTTCTTTGAATATGTTTTACTATTAAGATATCTTTTTATACACACACACACACACACACACACACACACACACACACACACAAAATGGTTGAATTTTCTCCCCCAAATTTTCCTTATCTCTTGCTTGCTATTATCTGCCTTTGGCCTAAAGTTCTAATAGAAGACAAAAGAACAATGTAAGGTAAATTGGCCTAATGGTTAAAAGATGGGAAAACCATGAAATGTGATTTTTTCAAATGTTATCTATTATTTTGTGAGAGGCAGAGATCGTTAAACATAGAATGAAATCATACTGTCTATGAGCAAAATTGTTCTTAGTTTATAAATCATGCATATCAGTATTAGTGTTCTGAGAAAACACCATGCATCATGATTCTAAGTATTCCGTGAAGAAGTCTGAAAGCATATTTTAAATATGCCAAGATTAATACAGTGTAACTTTAAGTTTTAAGAAAGGCATTTTGTGAGGGGTAGCACTTTTAGAGCATTATTTTACAACTTTATGACTTAACATACTTTCTAATTCTATAAATAGACATTTAATAATGTAGCAATTTGGGTTATACTTTATAACAAATATGACTTAAATATGCTGCAATATTATTAAATTTCATATCTTGAAAGAAATATGAATCATTCATATTACTATTCCCTCCTTTTGGAACTCAACTTTTTACACTCCACCTCAGCCTGGTGTCAAGCTTTCCAAAGGCCTGTTGACCTAATGATTTCTCACACCAGTGCGGACTTAGGGTTTTCTCTACCCCAGCTACCCAGCCATTAGAGACAAGTTTGTCAAGGCCAAATGATCAAGTTAGCATCCATTCCTGCCCTCCTCACCCAAGGGTAAGCCTTGCCAGAGAAGAAAATAGCTCAATGCTAGGGTTCTTACTGACGTGCTGAGCAAAGGCCACATTGCTAAACATTGCTAAGTAGACCTAAAAATGATGAAGTCATCTAGCTTTGTGCATAACCCAATATCTCAGTCTGTTGGCATAAACACATTTTCCCACAAAGTTAATAAAAACTTTGAAATCAGCTAAGACCACCATGTTTTTCATCATCATCCAAAATCCACAGCCCCTCCAACAGGTAATGAACTCCCCTTTCCCACCACACTCTGATCTCATTTCTGCTCTGTGCTCTCCCAGGCCTAGACTATCACACCTCCTCCATAGCTATATTTCCTGATAACCCTTCACACTGTTCCACTGGAAACATATACCCTAAACCCTTAATCAATTCCAGCAACATTCCAGCAGTCTCCTTACATAAACTAAAATATGAGCGCAAGCTATTCTTTCCCACTCAGCAAATGTGAAGCATTGAAGTCATTCCTTGTCCACCGTCACAGATCTCTACCCTGTAAAAGTACCTCTTTTGAGGTTTTTGTCATCTGTTCCTACCTCTCTCTCCTTGTTTGTGTCATCTTTTGACCTCTTGGTCACTCTCCCACATTCACTGAAGACTTTGGAAGCTTCAGTGGGAAGGACTCAGGACCTTCCCACACTTCTCTGCCTCCATTCTGAGCAACTCACTTCCTGTGTAGCTGACTCCTGTCACACCCTAGCTTAATAGTTCCTTTATCTCCGCAACTCCAATAGCCTTCACTTTCTCTGCAGTTCAGTACCCATTTCATAGCCAGATCTACATTCAGTCATAACCAGCAACTGCTCCTATTTACCCTTTTATTTAATTAAACCTTAAATTTCAGTATTCAATCTCAACCACTTCATATCCAAGCTGCTGTTTTCTGGTTTGTTCCCTTTTCAGCCTTGACTCAATGGCCCATCACTTCAAACACTTTCACTACTGGAATCACTTGCCTCTCTTTCTACCATACTGGCCCATAAAACTCGGACCAAGATCAATCCAAGTGTTCAACTTACCTACTCAGCCACTCAGGTTGCTGAGCCCTGAGAGAAAAACAATCACTCACAACTCTATGTATCAGTCATGAGAAATGCATTAATCACAATTCTTCAAAGTAATTCCATTCACTTGGATCTCTTATTTCCTGCAACGGCCGTCTCAAAATTTTCCTTTTCTACTTACGTTCCCTCCTACAATCACCATCTCCTTTCCTTATAATCTCAGCTGATGACTTTAATCTCCTAACTTCACTGAAAAAGTTCAACAAGTGTACTGATGCCCCAAATTCCTCACCTACACCCAAATACTTTTCTCCAACCACACCATCCCCTTTCTTTACCCCTATTTCAGTGGAACACATTTTCCTATTCCTACTCAAACCCAATATCTTCACTCCATTTTCTCTAATCTTATAGATAATGTCCAATCAATCCTACATACCTCCTTTTTCCTCTATCTTCAACTTCTCCCCTTCTACTGACTTTTTCTGTTTAGCATATAAACATGCTAAAGTATCTCTCATCTTGATATCACGTCCCTCTACCTCCTACCCTGTATCTCCATATATTTTTCACAATCAAGCTTTTTGAAAAGAATATCTCATTTCTGTTTCCACTCTCTCACAGCTCTTCAACTCTTCCATCCTCAGCGATCATATGTATAAACGCTTCCATGGAGACTCCACTGAAATTTTTCTATAGAAGATTAACCTCTACTTGTTATGCTGTCCTTTCGCAGCTGACCTATTAGCTACATTTGACAATGCTCACCGCTTTCTTAAAACTTCTCAACGTTTACTGAAAACCTACTTTATGACAAGAACTGAGAATAAAATAATGAACACAACACAGTCACATCCCTCAAAGAACTTAGAATCAAGTAGGGGAAGCATCTATGAGAATTTATACTTTCCTTTTGACCTCTCAGACTACTCCTTCCTTTCTCTGCTCAACTCTCAGGCGTCCACATTCCCCTTGGGTGCCTTCTTTTCTCTTCTCACATCCATACAGGACCATCTTATTTACATTACCTATTCACTGATGATAACAAGGTATTTATCTCTAGTTTAGAATCCTGAGTTCTGGACTTATTTACTCTCTGTGAAAATACATTGGTACTTGGCTACCTCACTATCATGACAGCATCCTCTGATGAGTGAAGGTTTTTAATTTTGATGAAGTCCAATTTACCTACTTTTTCTTTGGTAGTTTGTACTTTTGGTGTCATATTTAAGAAACTATTGCCTAACCTAAGATCATGAATATTTACACCTACAGTTTTTCTCAAAGTTTTATATCCTCAGCTCTTATGTTTAGGTCTTTAAGTCCACTGAAATCAGTAATTCTTGAAAATTAAGAATTTCAATTGTTTTTCAAAGGCTTTTGAAGTTCTAAACCATGATTTTAAATACTTTAAACCACAGCTAGAAAATTTTGCTAGTAGAGCTTATAATGTAAGCTACAGCATAGAGAAAAGGCAGATGATGACGTGAGTATGTTCTGTCACAACAATTAAACATAAAAAACTGGGGAGGACTGCACAGAGAAAGAGCAGTAAGAAGACAGCTTAGATGCAAGTTCAGAAGTCTCACTTCCTGTCCCACCTGGGGCAAAGTCTTGGGGTGAGGAAGGGTGAGAAAAATCTCCAATATGTTTGTGAGGAAAGACCCAGAATAGAAGATAATTATGTTTCCCTTTCCCAAGCTATGGTCCAAGGAACTGCAAGCCTCTTAGCAAAACCTTGCATCTAACACTATATCAATGTGGCAGGAGAGCTACAGTCAGTGATATGCCCAGACCATATTCCTGAAAAGCTGCCTCAGTCATAAGCATACCAGCATGAGGCAGAAACCATTAACAAGTTTGTGTTGGGTCAGTGGGCCCAAAAGAACTTGGATTAAGGAGGATCTACCACACACAGACCTATTGACCAGAGGCCATGGTGGGAGCAGGGACATCAGCCTCAGATGCAGCAGAGCAGGCAGTGCTATTTAAGACTAAGACAGTCAAGGTACAACTTAGCAATGGCTGAGGACAGAGGATGGCACAAAGATGAGATGCCTCCATCTCAATGCCAGGAAAAATACCTGGGTATCTCCACCAATACCCTCCACCACAGAAAAAAAAGTGGGGAGAGCTATGTGGCAAGATTGAGTACTTATCCAAAGAACTAATTATTGACCCAAGAGTCTGCGTTAAGCTGGAGTTAACTAAGTTAAACCAGAAGCTACTGACTTTACCCTAACCTGGCAAGATTGCTTTTTACCACCCAAAAGAAATCAGACGCTCAAAGCTAAGGAAATTTTAGTGATCGAGAAATAAAAAAGTTTTATCTTTGCACATTCAAATTTGCAGTTTATAAAATGTATGTCTGCTTTACTTCCAGTTGAGTTTCTCACTACACAAAAGGTAAAGCCCTTAACTAATTGATCTACATCTTCAAAATTACAACATGCTATTCTTTACCTGGAGAACCATAATCACACTGGTGTCCAATCCTAAAATATGTCAAGGTCTTTCCTATATTAGAGTTTTCCCACATGTGGTTTTTGTCACTTGTTCTCTCAGTTCTTTACAAGGTTGTTCTAATACAACTTTTAATTTCAATTTAAATGTTTCTTCCTTGAAGAGGCCTTCTCTACCACCCTATATAAAGTAGCACCATATCCTGTTATTTCCTAGCCAGCAGTTCCACAATCCAACCTCCACACTAGAATGAAAATCTGTTCTTGTCTTCTATCTTGTTTACCTTCCCCAGTGTCTGGTCAATAATAGGTGCTCTATAACTAGTTCCTACATGAATGAATGAATCAGAGTAAAGTATGATAGACAAAATAATATCTTCTGATAAATCCAAGTATTAAAGAGCTTTAAAAAAATCAAAAGTAGACAGCTACCAGATTTTAATTTGTATATTAAGATAAAATAAAAGACCATAAATTTCTATTTGTTTTTAAAATAATGCAATTATAGCTGAGAAAGATGGTGCCTTCTCCAACTAAAGCCATTTAAAACACAAACACGAAACAGAAACAAACAAATCCAACAAAGTACCAAGACAAGTTTCTTTAAAATTAAAAAATAAATAAAGGGCACAAGAATAGAATTCAGACTATAAAAACTTTACTGAAAAACATGAGACTGATTATAATGGAAGATGCTCTATACTCCTTTATGGTGAAACAATAATGTAAGATTATCAGTTCTCTGTATTTGAATCTATAAATCTAATGCAATTACAAGTAGAATACAAAATGATTGTTTTTTTAAGTTAATCACAATCAATATTAGACATAACTGATATTTATAAATAAGTTTTAGATTTCCAAAATGATGAGTTAGATTCAAGCCAACTTTCCCCATGAAAACAACTGAAAACACTAGGTGAAATATAAAACAGAAATTTCTTAAAAGTCACTGAGAGGTAACAAGATAGTAAGGAATTAACCAGCTAAACCTGTAAGAGAAAACCAGGAATCTAGAGTAAATTAACACCGAAGTTGCTTTTGATCTGAGGACATTTGATAATGAGGGAAAACATATGTTTTTGTTTGATAGTGTCATGGGGTACAGGGAAAATAATTCAAAGCACAGGACCCACATAAAATGACAAGTCGAGTAAGAGAGTACCCCACAATAACCTGTAACCCTACAGGGCAACATCCTCAGGGTAACAGTCACCTGAAAATAAAGCAGTCCCTGAAGTCTTGTAACCAAAATTTGCATTGTTTCATGGTCCACAGAATTGTAAACTTTGGATTAAAGTGGCACTTTGCCTGACCCCAGGCACCTAAAGAATAAAGCACACACACAAAAAGGTTGGAAAACACAAAAGGAGTAGGTAAGAAACATAGAAGATAAAGTGGTGGAGGATAGAATTGGGTAGAAACAGTATATGAAGAGGTAACAGTTGAAAACATTATAGACCCTGTGAAAAAGCCCCATCTCTAGATTCAAAAAGCACAAAGAACAAACAAGAGAGGATTTCAGTAAAGCCAATAAGTTGGTCTTATTTAGAGACATGCCATCTAATGAGCTGCCCCACCTGATCTCATTTCTTCTGCATCTCCCTCCTCCCCACCAGACAGATAGACACACCAGCCACAGTGAACTATGATGCAGCTACCTACTGCATACTATTTTGATCAGGCCTTTTTTGGTTGAAAAAGGAGACATTTGGACCACTTTTTAAAAGGAGGAGAGGGATATTATAAAGATACATAGATTAGAAATAAAATTAAAATTGGAAAGCCACCTTTTTGACCAAGTCACATCATAGGTTTCAGGCCAGTATTTAGACCAGACACGGTTGAGCACTAGCCTAAAAAGTAATCAGTCATATGTAGCCTGGGGAACAGATTAAGAAACGTTACCAGACATGACTACCTAAAAAGGCAAAGGGCATAGCAGTGATCAATTAAGAGCCATAGTATAGCTCCAGGTAACTGGACAGAAAATCATGTTGATCAACATGACAATTTGACAGGCATATCAAAAATAAATGTACCTGTACCAATGTTAATTTCTTAGTTTTGATAAATGTATCATAGCTATGTAAGATGTTAACACTAGGGAAATGATGGGTGAAGGGATCTTTTTGCAGTATCTTTGCAACTCTTCTGTAAACCTAAAATTATTTCTAAGGAAAAATTATTTCAAAGTAAGTTATTGCAAATAAAATTGTTTCCAAATAAAAAATCAATTTCAAAAAGTTGTAATATTGATATACCTAAGTCATTGTTTTTTTCAATTCGCAGTACCTTAATAACATCATGGAGTGCTTTTATGATCCTAGATACATATTTTTAAACATTATTCTTTCACATTTCAGAATTTTCAGGTTTTATCCTACTTTTTAAAATTCTAATTCCTTTTTTTTTTTTTCCCCATCTGTCACTCCTCTGGCCCTTCCCTTCCCCACCCTCTAATTCTTTTTTTTTTTTTTTTGCCAGTTACTATGATAACTATGAAGAAAAACTAGAAAAACTTAAATATTCCATATTGAGAACCAAACTGAAAATATTATGATTTAGGTTAGAAATAATATGACTCTATAAACATGGATTAGGAATAAAGTCTAAGTATCCCTTGCTGTTCCATCTATTCTGTTTCTGAGTTCAGACAGCAAGAGTTGGATCAGGGAGGAATACCTGTAATTGAAAATGCTGTTATTACTGTTATTCTCATTTGTACGCTTTTTAGTTTTTCTCTAAGAAAATGTTAAAATAAATGAAAACCAATAAGAGACATGGAACTGAACTTTCTCAGGGCTTGGGTTTTGTTTTTTTCAATTAAAATTTTTCTTTGAATACATGATTGCTTCTCTGATGTGGTTTCGTTCTTTTGTGAACATGTGTATTTTATTTAAAAAAAGGGCAGGAAAGAATATAAAATTACAGAAGATAGTCGAAGTCTATATTATATATAAGTCTATAGGATAGACATATATAAATATATCAAATAATTTTTATTCAAAATAATTCATCTTATTTCCAATCCAGAAAAGACAAATGAAGGTAATATAAAATTACAGAAGACAAAGTCTATATTACATAATTCATTAGGATAGACTTATATAAATATATCAAATTATTTTTATTCAAAATAATTCATCTCATTTCCAATCCAGAAAAGACAAATGAAGGTAGAGACAAATACTGGTGTTAATTTGAGCCTTTCATCACAAACTTCCCTCATTCTCCTGATAATTCTAGCTCTGTATTAGCACCTTCCCACTGACAGACTATGTTCACTGACACTTAATTCTTTTTTTGTTATTTTCTTTTCTTAATAACTGACCAGAACTTTCACTGTGGATGGCTGGCAGATATAAAGTTGTAGATAAGATGCAATCCCTTTGCATTTCATTGGTTTTAGACAGCCCTCCATATGCAATCATAAAGATTCTACATGTGATGAGGAAATGGTGGTGGACAAATTATGCAACAGGAACCTTTACATACCCACCCCATGTATCTTCAAAATAGTTGAATCCCAAGCTGTGTTCTGTTAGTATGTTACTATAACACAGAGCCTCCAATGAGACTCTCATTTCCGCTCTTTGCACACAGACAAGGACTTCTCATTTCAACGTAAAGGCCAGGTTAAAATCCTCTTGTTAATTTTAGCCACTGGCTTATGTATTACGCCAATGACAAGAAGTTGTTGATGGCAGCTTCATCTGGAAATCTGTTGAAATCATTTGAGCACTTAATATTTCATTATAATTCCCAGATTTTCCCCAGCAGTTGAGGATGGGTTCCTGTCTTGTCCTCTTGTCTGGCAACAGAGTAAATACCACAGCATGGAGTTACTGCTTTATGAGATGTCAAAGTAAAAAACTGTTCAAAAAAAGGAGAGATAATCTTAAAACTATCGTCATTATATAAGATCACGAGAGGAACTAGACTCTGCAAATTTCTCAATGTAGAAACATGAAACATAATGAGAGTTTTTAAAGGGAACTAGCATCTGCAGATTTCTCAATGTAGAAAATATAAAACCACAAGCATTATAATCCCCAGTGTTAAATTTACAACTGTGTCACCCCTCTTAAACTGCACTTGTATTCTAAGAAAATATATTATCACAATAAGATCACACAGGACAGGGCAGTTATTTTCTGTGGCAAACACAGCAAATACTGTTTATTGCCAGCTTAACAACTATTCCTTCCACCTTTTCTTCCTCGCTGGCAGGGCCTCTTTGTACTTCAGAAGCTCAAAGTGCCCGGACATCCTCCTTCTAGCCTCCCCTACAGGGGCGGGGCATATAATCCAGTCCTAGCTACTGGGGCCAAAGCAGCTGAAGCTGGCTGGCAGGCCTTTGGAAAAGGTTTTCTTCTCCAATAAATAGATCTAAGTACGGGAGGAAACTGCTATTCTTCTACGTAGGACTTAGCTGTGTCTGCATGTGACCCCTGAAACTGCTGTAGCAATCTCACGACCATGACAAAGGTATCAACAGCTTGCTGAATATAACACAGAGAAAAGAACTTGGGTGCCCAATGGTATCACTGAACCCTGTACCAGCAAAATGCTGTGCCTCCAAGCTTCTTGGTAGATAATAGTTACCTTAGTTTATGGCCTTAGACTGGGCCATTTCTATTTGGATATTGTTACTTGAGGACCAAAACATCCTAATATAGCCAGCAATTACCTGTTCACCCCATGTTTTCCAGATCAGGAAGTAAGGCTACCACCATTTAGCTGACTCCAAGACATTGCCAGTGCCTATCTTGATCTCTAACTGCTTCATTCAGGTTTTTCTTTTCTTTCTTTCACTAAGGAGCAAACTCAGTGTAATTATACTCACATCTATGCTTCACAATAAAGTTTGTTCCTTCTACAACTTTTCCATGACAGTCCACGGGAAGGTACTTACTGCTGCTGTATGTATTTTTCAGTTATGTCTGTTTTAAACAGCCTCATAGATGTGTCCCAATTTTTAGTTTACACTTTCTTACTATTCAAACTCCAATCCCAAACTGAAATCACAAGTGATGTAAAACTTTCAAAGAGAAAATGCAAAAGATAGAATAAAGGTTTGCTTTTATAAGAAAGGTCATTCATAAGAAAGAAACCAATCCTACCATTTGCAAAAACATGGATGGAGCTAGAGGGTATTGTGCTCAGTGAAATAAGTCAGGCAGAGAAAGGCAAATACCAAATGATTTCCCTCATTTGTGGAGTGTAACAACAAAGCAAAACTGAAAGAACAAAACAGCAGTAGACTCACAAACACCAAGGAGGGCCTAGTGGTTACCAAAGTGGAGGGGTGGGGGAAGGCGGGTGGGGAGGGAGGGAGAAGAGGATTAAGGAGCATTATGATTAGTTCACATGGTGTGGGGGTGGGGGTCATGGGGAAGACATGGTAGCACACAGAAGACAAGTAGTGACTGTGGCATCTTACTACACTGATGGACAGTGACTGCAATGGGGTATGCGGGTGCGGAACTTGATATTATGGGTGAATGTAGTAACCACATTGTTTTTCTTGTGAAACCTTCATTAAGAGTATATATCAATGATACCTTAATAAAAAAAGACAATGCTGTCATGTATTTATATGCTGTCCTTCTAAATCCTAAAATTCTTCTAAGATATTTTAAAGCACTTGAAAGCACAAAAGCATACTATAGATCAATGAGGAAAGACCTATTGTTTTAAAATAGCTAAGGAAAACTCAAACCTCAAAGACAGAACACTGGTATGTCTTTGTCGAATGCTACTAATGACCAAAATTCCCTTCAAGTTAAATTCTGGCCTTCTTTTTAACTGGAAATTACTACTACCAATTAAGCTTTAATTTCCAAAATATCTGTATATTTTATAAAGGAGGTCATCAATGTAAAGCTGAAACTCTTTACATCACAGTAAAGAATTTTTAAATAAATGCAACAAATATTTAAAATACTTCTTTGAATAGTAACAATAGCATAACTTTGGAGTCAAATGTACGGGTTTGAATCTTAGCCTATTTACCAACAAGGTGATGATCAAGAATTCATTTGGTCTCTGTGAGCCTTAGTTTCCCCCTTCTGTTAAATCGGGAATTATAGTATCTACTTTAGTGTGAAAAGAAATTCTACAACTACTAACTACTGGGGGAGGTGGAAAGGTAATATTTGGATGCTTTCACTCGTTCTTTAAACTTACTTGTCATGTTTGAATTTTTTTTACAATATGTGCATAATTAAAAACACGATTCTTTTTTAAGCATCTACATTACAGGATTTTTCCAGAGCCATTTTGTAACACATCTACCTACAGGAGATTCCCAATTAAAACTCCTTTCATAGCCTTTCCAGCTTTTGAATTTAGGTGAACAAAACTTGGAAGGAGAAAAATTAAACACTTATTTATCTGAAGACTACGGTTATCAAGAAAGAGATAAACAAGAGCAATAAAACTAAGCTTTTAAACCACTTTCCTTAAAACATACCAAAGAATTTAATCTGAAGAGAAAAAATTTCCACATGTTTACTGATACTAATCTCTTTATTTTGAATCTTTAGAGTCTTGGGGATTTTTCACTATCAAGTGAAAAAAAATTGGGCACCTTAATCTTTTGACCAACAAAACAAATTTAGGATTCAGTTCAGAGAATACTTTCCACTGAAAAACATAATACAAATATAAGTAAGTTTATCTAACAAAAAAGGTAAAATATAAGCTCCATCTTTTTTGCTTTGAGAGTACCCTGAGCTAAATGAATGTGATTTGTCACTTCATACTTCACAGTATATTGTTAGAATTAAGAACATTCTCTTCCATATTCTAAAACATGAACAAAGTGTAAGTCAGGAAGCAAAGTCGTTTTGCAGGTAAAAAATGTGCTCTTTAAGTACACTGAGTACATTATAAAGCTGGTAAGGTGGCCTCTGGTAGCTTGCTGTAAAGACTTGAGTCCTTACTTTCACAAGTATCTAACTTACCCACAGGAATGTATAACTTTAGCATTTCTCATCAAGTATGTATATGTACATAATTAAACCTTCAAGTAGCTTAAAGTTTACAAATCCTATTCTGGACCACTTAATACATACACTACTGAGAATTTCCTGTAGTATTACTGCATTTCTTTGGAGCCTGTTGGAGCCTTTTAGACTATTTTAATAACATTTCTTAAAAGGGGAAGCACAGTCAATAAGTTTTAGAAAGATACAACGATTTACAGAACTATTTTATCTCAACATCTTTTAGTGCTTGAATGAGACAAAATTAAAAACGTTTAGTGGTAAAGGCCAGTCGGTAAAGGATTCCCCAGTTCCCAGCTTCCTCCTTTCCAGGTGCTGCAAGGCACCTTAAAAATGTGACTCAGGATGACATTAAATTGTTCGCAGTCCCTGAGGATAAACCCAAGCCCTTAGCCAACCAAGCCTTCAATCTCCGCGCCTCCGCCTAGGAGCCCCGCGCCAGGCCCCAGGGCCCCCGCCGGACAGGTCCAGGGGCCGGCAGGGAGGCCGCCCCGCCCGAGGGCACGCGGGCGGAAAGGAGGGACACCCATGACTCACTCGCCCCGGGCCCGCCTCCAGCCCGCACCACCCCTACCCCAGCGCGGTCGTGGGTGCAGCCTCTCAGCGCCCTCCAGAGGCGAGAATCTCCCTCCCCTGGCTGCCCCCTCCCCAAATAAAATCCCCCCCCAAACAAGCCCCCTCCCGCAAAAGGCCCCCTCCCCTGCGCGAGGCCCAGGAGGCGCGCTGACCTGAGACACCACCTCTCTGCAGGTCCTGGAAGCCCGCAGGGACCCTCGCCCCGCCCCCGACGGCCGGCTCGAGCATGCGCGCCGGGCCCTCCCGCGCCTGCGCACCCCCGAGCGTCATCGCCGGCGCGCGCCGCCTCTAGGGAAGCCGGGCGAGGCCGCGGCGGAGGCGGATGCCCGCGCCCTGGGTGGTGCGCGCCCCCCGCCCTGCCATTCACAGGTTACGTGAGCCCGCGGCCCCCAAAGTCCGTCCTCTCGCTTAGGCGGCTAGCGCCGGAGGGGAGGGGACAGCCAGGAAGGCAGGAAACTGCGGCTTAAAAGGGCAGCCCTCCCTGGGCCCTTCCTCCCTCCTGCCGAACCCGGGCCTCCGAGAGTGTCTCTGCTACCCGGCCTCAGCCGCCCCGCCGCCATGTACCGCTGCCTGGGCGAAGCGCTGCTGCTGTCCCGCGCCGGACCCGCCGCCCTGGGCTCCGCTGCGGCCGACTCGGCCGCACTGCTGGGCCGGGCCCGCGGGCAGCCCGCCACCGCCACTGTCGCCGCCCCGCAGCCCGGGCTCGCGCCGCCCGCCCGGAGACACTATAGCGAGGCGGCGGCCGACCGCGAGGACGACCCCAACTTCTTTAAGATGGTGGAGGGTTTCTTCGACCGCGGAGCCAGCATCGTGGAGGACAAGCTGGTGGAGGACCTCAAGACCCGGGAGAGCGAAGAGCAGAAGCGGAACCGGGTGCGCGGCATCCTGCGGATCATCAAGCCCTGCAACCATGTGTTGAGCCTGTCCTTCCCCATTCGGCGTGACGACGGCTCCTGGGAGGTCATCGAGGGCTACCGGGCCCAGCACAGCCAGCACCGCACGCCCTGCAAAGGAGGTGAGTACTCCCCGAGTCCCTCGCTCCCTCTGCGCGTCCCTGCGCGCCGGGCCTCCTGTCTGCCCGGGGTCCGCTGCTCAGCCCATCCCGGATGGGCACTGTCCGCCTCCCACGCTCCCCCCAGCTCCCGCCTCGGACGTTAGGTTCCGGTGTACAGTGATTTTTCCGCCTTAAAGCCACCACCTAGGTGGCCACGTCTCCCTCCCCGTGAGCCATCATCCCGGGCTTCTGCTTCTGTTGATGATGTATGAAGAATCGGCACCGCACCGCTTTTCTTCTGATTCTAGTGGATGTGACACATAGGATGACTCCTGACGACATACACTTATAAGCCCATCTCTCGTTGTGCCTCTGCAAGTTTTTGTGGGCTTCTATGACTCACCGAATGCCAACTACAAAATAATGATTTTCGTTTTTTAACTTTTTCACATCAATGACAGATGATACCGGAACATACAAAATGAATTGCCTTCTAGGTTTGAGATCTAGACAGTTTTATTAACCAAATGAATATACTTATTACACGTTGGTCTTTTAAATTATTTTTCAACCCTGACAGCTTCTGTTTGGTACTCGTCCCCCCACCACCACCACCAAAAAAAAATTAATACATGAGCAGTGTGTAACATCTCTGACAAATAAGCTCGGAGAGTCCTGACAGTAAATCTAAAGGGTGTAGATTGCCGGGCGGCCTGCCAGCCAATGGAATGAAAAAGCCCTGGGGGTGTGTGCTGGCCCTGGTTAGCACCAGATTTTGAGCTTGGGGGAAAGATATAGTAAGGAAGAGAGGAGTAGAGTCGGTTACAGTTTGGTGGTCACCAAGTTATCCTGTAGTTTAAACTTTTGAATAACTGTTGATCTAGCTTCTGCAGTCAGATTGCTCTCTTTCAGCAAATAGAGGCTTTTTTTTCATTTTTTTCTCCAATAAATTACACAGTACATCTTTAAAGGTGCTTTAAAATAATCTAAAATAGAAAGGGCAAACTACTTTTTTCTGTGAAAGAAAAATTACGTAGAATAAAGGACCCATGGAGGTGAAGAATCCTTCTGGATGTTGCCTGGCTAGTAAGCACAGAGGATGCTGCTGGCTGGACCCTTTGTCTTGTAAACCTGGTCCAGCTGACTTCTGCAAGTAGTGCTTAGAAGGCTCTACCGGACAGACGAACTCTGCTAGCGTTCCCAGCTGGGGAACAAAGGTTGCTTGCAACTGTTTGATGATTTACTTTTACTTGCTAATTTTGCTTTGACCCCACCCACTTCTAGGACTTAACCTTTAGAGCGTAATTAACCTGTAGCTCTAGGTTTCCTCTTCTGAAACCTGTTTGTACCATCTTGACCTCTAATTTCCCTTTCCAGGTCGAAAATTATATAAAATGTATACATTGTCTTAATTCTTATATTACCTTTCTTCTTCCTACCACTCCCTATTCTCTAAACCAAGAATACAAGTTCTAACTCATAAGTAAAGCAAACAAGGATGTTGGAAGAGAGAAAGTTAGCAAATATGAAATTGCAGTGTTTCTTTAGGATGAAAATCAACTTTATGTTACGGTCTTGTTGGCAGTTTTTTCCAGTCACTTAAAAGATATACAAATAAGCCACTATATACCTTTTTCTGCAGGATCTGATTTAGTTACCTTAAAGTTCTTTATATGCCAAATCCTTCCCTATCAAACTCCACAAACTCAATGAAGCAACTAAAGTTTACCATATTTTGTCAGTCTTCTTCCTCTTGTTGCCACAGCAATTTTAATACCAAAATATTGAACCTAGCAACAAATTGCATCAGCCCTACCAAAGCACTGTTAACTGTAGCACTTGCTATACTAGAGTGTAAGATACAAGTCACTGTTTAATTTCTCCCATTTACAAGAAGGCATGATACTGAGTCCCAGTGTATAAACATTCAGAAACTGAATTGGAACTAATAAATAGTAGCAAGCATTGCAAGATAATAAAATATGAAAGAAAATTGCTCTCTATAAAGTGGTGCATCTATTAAGGAATTTGAAAGACTGGAGAGAAAAGGATTGGGGAGGATTATGAAAGCACTTAAAAATATGTAAGTGTGCTTAAGATAATAAAGAGTACACTAAATAGATGATCAGCAAAATTTAGATACTGTTTTGCTTTCATGACACTCCAGGATCTTCCTACCCATATATTACCCTTATCTGATTGCAAGCATGTATATTCTAAGACGAACTTATTCAGTGGATTTTTTCCTCCAATTAAGCATTATAAGGGTATGTGTGTTTTTTTGTTTCTTTTTAAATAAGAAGGTTGTTGATCTCCTTGGTTCCACTATGGTCTTAGAAATACAAAATAGATTACTTAGGTGGTTTGAGATTTTAAAAGATACTTTGGTTAATCCCTTTGAACTTCAGTCTTACCTCTTAAGCATACTTAAACACACTTCTTTCTCCCTATCCTCTCACTCAACCACCCTCTCTACCAATGTTCTTTGCAAAAACAAAGAAACCTTGTCTGGTCCTCTTCATCCTTTTCCCAACCTTTCTATGTATCTTCATCACCTTTCTATGTATCTAATAATTCCGCAAGAGCAACCTTGTAACTGAGTTTTCCAGAATAAAATTCTCAAGGTTGAAGCAAAGCAGCAGCGATATAATCTCTGTAAGGAAAACACCTGTGTGAGGTGGTTTTAATACCTGGGGTGGGTAATGTGTACTTATTCCAAGTAAATATTTAATAATACATAGTGGTTTGTGATTGTGTTTTCCCACACACTGTATTTGACTGGAGCCATTAGACTTGCATCTATTACGGATTTGCAATAGAGGCTCTGAATGGAACTTTTGAGGGAGGCCTTAATAAATTTCAGCAAAAATGAACATTGTAGGAATTTCTGCCCTGAAAAAGCTTTTTCGAAGGTTCTTGTGTATTTGAAACATAAGTGATTGTTCCTGTTAACTTTCTCAGAATAAATTCTGTATTTTATGGGCAGTGGTTCTCCCTGAAACCATTCTGCCTTTGTTAGAAGGAAGTTTATCATTTAAGTCATTTGGGGGAAATGTGTGTATTGATAACAACAGTTCATTGATATAGGAGCAATTTAACTTTCTCTTCCAGCCTGTACTCCCCAAACTCCATCCCTCCACCCCCTACACCTTGTTTTTCATATTAAAACTATTGAGGGAAAATTCCCCGACTGGTTCTTTCCCCTAAAAATAGAACTTGCTAAAATTACCATCATTTAAATAAATTTGATGGGCTATAAATGAATTAAATTCCTTGATACATTGACCCTAAATCTTTTATTTAATTACAAACAGCAGTACAAAAAAAAAAAGTACCCTATGTTAATACATTGACTTGTTTTTTTAAGAGCCAAAATGCCAAAAAGAAACAGTAGGAGGTAGATGGTCTTTGTTCTTGTCTTTGAATGCAGGAATGCTGGTGATAGGATGCAGGGGTTGAGGGCAGGGGGAGATATCTAAGGATTGCAGTCCACACAGTATTAGTCCCCCAATCTCTGGGATATAATTGTGGTGAAGGTTAGTACTTGGGGAAGACTAAAGAAAGTCCTGATACTGTTTAAAACTGAGACATCCTCTGCCCTCATTGAAAGTGTTCATGACTTAATTCTGCTATGCTGAATTGACAAGTATCAAAACTTGTGTAACTTTGAATACACTCACACTTCCTAATATTTTTAAAGTGTGAGTATATGTCTGTGTCTGTTGCCACAAGATAAAATGTAGCTTTTGTAGGTAAATTAAATTACAGTTTAACTCAAACTAAAAATTCATTTAGAAGACAGGTAATTTGTACGTCTTCTACCCCTAACATTTAACCCCGAGGTTTTATCTTTGTTGCTGCTGTTGTTTTTAATACTTTTCTGTTAAACATGTAACATGTCCATTATAAAGGCCTTTTTATTTCACAGAAGCCAGATGTCCCATAAACCTCCCACCCCCACCCCCAGACATGCTAGGGAATGAAGAGCTGAGATCCTGGTGGAGACCTGTTTATCGTATTGTTAAGCAGTCTTGCTTTGTTTTGTGTGACTCCATCTAGCTAGTTTGCTTTGGCTGTAAAAACCCCACATCAGGAAAACAAACACTGCTCACTCATTATGCAGAGTACACTTTGCAGGAAGTGGGGCATCACAAATGGGAGGGTAAACACCAGTGTGTATTAAACTCTAATAAAACTGGCAGTGTTTAGATTTTAAGTACAAGAAATAAAACTTGAACATGAACTTTCTGGCTTGCAGTGGGAGGAAATTGGGAAATTAGCACTATCAGTGATAATTTAGGTTGCCTAGGAAAATTGTCTTTCATCAGTTATGTTAAAGATAGCAAGGGTTCTGCCAGGATCCAATAAAGACTAAACTATGAACTTTCAGATGTAGAAAAATTCCTAGGCAATGATCTCTGATGTGAGAGATCTGTTTTGCTTTTCCTAATTATTTTGCAGAATAATTAAGTTTTCATAATACAGGCAAGTGAGGAAAAACTAGTATCACTTCAATGAAGCACATTGATTCATAAATTGAATCAATATTTGTTCTACCCAATAAAACTCTGCTAAAATATATCTGATTTGACTACTCAAATAGTAATGAAAGTTATAAAAAGGGAAGCGGCTCTACCCCAGCCTTTCTCCACAAAATAACTATGAACAATCCTAAATCCAAAGCTGTTGTCTAAAACTGACCTGGCCTTCCTGATGAATCAGTATTTCCCTTCCAGAGGCAGAAACTAATGCAGATTGAAGTACAAACTGACCCTTGAACAAAACAGGTTTGAGCTGCCGCTGTCCACTTACACTTTGAGTTCTTTCAACAAATATGTTGGAAGATTTTTTGGAGATTTATGACAATTTGAAAATTTCTCTTTTCTCTAGATTACATTAGCATAAAAATACACTATATAATACATATACAAAATATGTGTAATCTGTTTATGTTACCGATAAGGCTTCTGGACAATAGTAGGCTGTTAAGTTCTAGGGAAGTCAAAGCGTGGATTTTTCAACTGTGCGTGGAAAGGGGGAGGGTCAGTATGCGAACCCCAGCTCTGTTCAAGGGTCAGCTATACTCACTGTTAAAGTGTTGAGGTATGGAATACTGCCACTGACAAAGGCAGGAAAGGTTTTCTGAAGGGCAAGAAGACAGCCTGGGAAGGGCTGCTCAGGACCTTTTAAATTACCTTGTAGAAAGGCAGTGGCACCAGGGAGGTTGTGCCTTGGCAAAGGTCAGTGAAGCAAAGTAAGGGGTAACAATAATAGCTGCCATTTGTTGAGCTCTTTGTGTATACCAGGCATTTGGCTAAGAGTTTTTCGTGCATTACTTTTATTCCTCATAACACCCTCCTGAAATGTACTGTTATCCCCTTTTCAAATGCAAATCCTGAAGAGTGAAGTCTCCTTTAGTAACATAAGGCTACAGAGTAGTGCAGTTGGGGTTCACACTCCAGTCATCTGGTGCCAGCACATACCTTAATCATTACTGTCTGGGATTTCTTCATGGGGAAAGTCACAAATTGTATATTGGAGTAAGCGTGTGGTGGAGAACCTAGTCATGCCATCTATACAGTGATTCCAGATACTTTAAGTCATTTGAATTTGTTTAAAAACTATTACAAGATCTAGCTTTTCCTAGAAAATAAATGCACATTCAAACAACTGTGCATGTAAAACTTGTTCATAGTTGGTGTTTATAGGTCCATCTAATTCTAATCACTTAGGCAGTGAATGAAAATTTAAAGAGAGTTTCTATTGAAAGAGGTCTGAACAGCTTTGATGTTTAGTATGTTACCAAAACAACTTATTTCTCTACCAAAATGTTACTACATGTATTTAAGGGTTTCCAATGGAATAATTTTTAAATGGCTGTTTTCTAAGGTCTCTTCCTTAAAATCTAAGAAAAGTATTTATCATGAATTATTGTTACTCCCCTTGATTATTCTTGGAGAAAACCTGTCAGACCTAATTTTTCTGAGTTGCTGCTTCTTGTCTAGAAGAAAACGTGGAAGATGACACAATAAAAATTATAAAGGTGGTCAGTAATGTGACTCCTTTTGCCATTTATCATTTTCGCAAATATGTCAGCATAAGCCTTTAACAAAGCCCTTTGTACATGTTGGACTTCAGTAGGATTTATATGAACTTGTTTTTTTAGTTCCTTTTACCAAGAGAAAAAACAGTAAAGAACAATCGAGGATGATAGTATCTATATTAGGAGTTTATTAAATAAGGAACTGTGTATGTTCTTTCTGAACCATAGACTATATTCCAGGTAAATCTGTTTTTCCATTATGTGTTTTTCCCTGCAAGCAAGAACTTTAAACTTTCTTTAATTAAGGAACATTCCTTTGTTCATGGGAGTTTCTGATAGTTAACCCGTTCATCGCTTGTTAATTGCCTACTCTGCATCAGGTACTATGCTTTATGCTGGAGGAACTAACCATAAGAAACCCAAAGCTGATTTTTTCCTTGAAATGATTTTTCATTGACTTCCCCAAAATAGAATCCAAAAATCTCTGCACTATACCATTTTCTTTTTGCTTTTAGTTCGTTTTTCTATTTCTAAATTTTCCTTTCCTGGAAACCAGGCAATAAATGATACAGTTGAAAACACACTAAACAATGTGTTGCTACAATAAGCATTCAAAGAAGGTACCAGAGAGAGAGTCCTGTGCTGCAAGTAGGGAAGGCTGGGTCAGAGTTGGAGAGGAGAAAGGTCATTTCTAATAAAGAGAAATAGAGGGGTGGCTTCAGCCCAGGCAGGAGGTAGGACTGTGTGTAATGGGGTCCTGGGGATAGTCTATATGTTTGTAAATAGTAAAATGTAAGGGTTTATGACATAATAATTTATTTGGTCTCTGCCTCCAGTTCCTGACACAGAGCTCCTAAAATCACTATAATTTCCTGAATGATACAGGTGCTGGGAGCATCTTTTTTTTTTGGTATCGTTAATGTACAATTACTTGAACAACATAATGGTTACCAGACTCCCCCTATAATCATGTCCCCCCCCCCGCCAACATACCCCATTACAGTCACTGTCCATCAGCATAGTAAGAGAGCATCTTTTGTTCTAATATTTGGTCCTTGATTCCATTTCCCATGAACTCCTAAAACCCTTGTAATTTCCTAAATTATGGGGGGATGGTAGGAGCATTCCACACAGAACTCCTAAATCCCTTGGAATTTCCTGGATAGTAGAAGCATCCTTTGTTCTGATGAGACAACTCTTGGAGGACTCCTGGATAGCTTCAGAATGGCAGCTGATCACCAGAAGGACTCAGCTAAGATTAGAAGCTTGGAGTTTTCAGCCCCAGCCCCTATCCTCCCCGGAGGGGAGAGCAGGAGATTGAGTTAGTACTCCATGTGCCTATGTGAAGAAGCCTTCATAAAGGTCCCTCGGCTCCTTGGTTCAGAGAGCTTTCTGGTACACATCCATGTGCCAGTAGAAGGGTGTGCCTGTTCCACAGGAACTAAAGCTTCTGCACCCTTTACCCTTGTATTAAACTGGTAAACATCAGTAAAATGTTTCCCTGAATTTTGTGAGCTGTTACAGAAAATTATTAAACCTGAGTGGGGGATGTGGGAGCCCCTGATCTGTAACCAAGTGGACAGAAGGGTGGGTACTCTGGGCACCCAATACCTGCAACTGAAATTGGGGCCAGTGTTGTGGGACTAAGCTCTTAACTGTGGGGTCAGCGCTAACTGGTTAGTCAGTGTCAGAACTGAATTAAATTGTAGGACACAGTTGGTGTCACAGAGAATTGGAGAATTGCTTGGTGTGGAAAACCTACACATTTCATGTCCAAAGTGTATCAACAGAAGCAGTTTTCCTTTTAGGTTTCTTTGATGGATAACAATAAACCTAACAGCACATAGAAAATTCGGCAGCAGTGGAGTTGAGAATGAAGTGATAGGTGGGAAAAGTAAAGGACAGAGGAAACGTTTTGAAGAAAGGGCAGTATTCTCCAGCAGGAAGGCAAGATGCATTGAATGACAGAGAGAAAAACCAGAGATAACTCAAATTTGTAGCCCAGCACACTGGTAGTAAAGTAGTGGTACCAGTGGAAGAAAAGTGTTATTAGGAAAGAGGATTGGATTTTGAAAAGAAAGGACATCTAGTGTAAAATGATACTTAGGCAAATTGGAAATACAGGCATATATTTTCTCAATCTTACTGTTGTACATTTGCTCTGCTGTCTCTACATGTCTTCTATTTCCCTGTGATTGATTCTCCTCTTCCTCCCTTAAGATCCATCTCAAATATCATTTACTTATGAATAGTGTATATGAAGTTGGATATCTGAAATTTTGAGCCTTTACCCCTTTGAAACTCAAGTCACTTTGCTAAATGTTGTCCAATTTTATATTCACAGATTTGACTATCAACATTTCCAAGATCTGTTTGGTATGAAGGTGTGACTGAGTTTACTGTTATTAATAACAGAATAAGAACTCTATAAAGAAATTAACAAGATCCCCCTTTTATTTATTTATTTTATTTTTATTTTTTATTAAGGTATCATTGATATATACTCTTAGGAAGGTTTCACATGAAAAACATTGTGGTTACTACATTCACTCATATTAATTATCAAGTGCCCCCCATACCCCATTGTAGTCACTGTCCATCAGCGTAGTAAGATGCCACAGAGTCACTACTTGTCTTCTCTGTGCTACGCTGTCTTCCTCATGACCTCTCCTCACACCATGTGTGCTAATCATAATACCCCTCAATCCCCTTCTCCCTCCCCCCATCCCCCACCCCTCCCCTTTGGTAACCCCTAGTCCCTTCTTGGAGTTTGTGAGTCTGCTACTGTTTTGTTTCTTCAGTTTTGCTTCATTGTTGTAGTCCACAAATGAGGGAAATCATTTGGTACTTGTCTTTCTCTGCCTGGCTTATTTCACTGAGCATAATAGCCTCTAGCTCCAGCCATGTTGTTACAAATTGTAGGGTTTGTTTTTCTCATGGCTGAATAGTATTCCATTGTGTATATGTACCACATCTTTATCCATTCAAGGTCCCCCTTTTAAATACATAATCTTTCTTCCATCTCTTAGGAAGTTAAATTCTTAAGCACAAAACAGAGCTCTATGTTCCACAGATACATATGTATATGAATGCAGGGAAATGATTTTGAGGGATGTGTGTGTGTATATATATATACATATATATGTGTGTATATTTACTTATTTATTTAATATAATTTTTTATGGAGGTATCATGATATACACTCTTATGAAGGTTTCACAAGAAAAACAATGTGGTTATTACATTCACCCTTATTATCGAGTCCCCCCATACTCCATTGCAGTCACTGTCTATCAGTGTAGTAAGATACCTATGTGTGCATTTTTAAATCACAAAGAATATATACAATCAAATACATAAAAATCACCCCAAAGAAGAAGACTAGCCTTGTAAGTGGTAATCAAGGGAGACATCAGTTTCAGTTTTTTTCTGTATTTAAATTCTGATTAAAACATATGTGTTACCTAATTTTAAAATTCTAATGAGAAGAAATATTTTCCATTTCATTTTTCCAACATCAGCTAAACATATGCTTCCCAGAAAGCTTAAGTTTGTCTCTACAGAATACTTAAAGATTTGAATAGTGGGTTAAACTCTGAAGTTCTTCCCTGACTTCTTAAACAGAACAGTGCATGGATACTGTCAAAAGCAATTAAAGAGTATCATTTTCCTTAGCTACAAACGAAGTGCTTCTTTCTGGTATGAGTGAATTTTTTCTCGGACGTCTAGAATTTTACGTGGTCATTACTCCTGGTGGGTACTACTAGCTCCTCGCTGTTGCTTTCCCTCCCCTCTTCATTTTTAATTAAGTCATGCTTTTTGCTTGTAAGTTAGGACATTGTATTAGTATTCAGTGACCAAATGGGCTCTAATGAATAAATGGCAAGTGTTAGTACATAAATTTTAAGAATTCTAAGGCCTTTTTGCTTTTCTGGGGGTTCTATGCTTGTAGTAGAAGTCTTGGATATTCAATAGTTTCTGAAATGAGAGAATACAGTTAGAAATTGAATTTCTGATGCATAAATCAAATCCTATTAAAAGATCCAGGTTCAAGAAATTTTTAAGACCATCTGAATTTTCATGAATGTGTTTAGTTAATGATTCATCACTTAAAAAAGAAGTGGTGATTTAGTTGCTAGGAGCTTTTTGTATGTTTTTGGTTTTGAGTCAGCCTAGCAAGAGGAAGAAAAATTCAAGCTACTTGGTTGTGGTTTTCGCTGAATCTTTTTCAAAATAACCAGCTGGCTTGGTTTCTTCATAACCATAGTAACTTCAGCTAGTTTTTGCTTTTGATTTTTATTTCTCCTAGAAAAACTAGTGTGCACCAGTGGTTGGGCTCTTGAGTATAGTAAGGAATGTCATTGGTAATTAAGTAAAAAGGCAGAGAAATGCTTTGTGCTGTGTACAGTTTGCAGATGTCTGTGTGTCATTAATGTTCTTTTAAAACATCTGGATACCAGTTAGCTCAGAGTAACTACATAAGTTAATTTCTTTTGAGAATAAAAGGTATGACTTCAAAGTTGTATCACCAACCCTTCCTCCAACCTCACCAAGTTTGATAAATAATAAACATTGTTGTGGGTGATGTTTCTTCAGTTTCCTCTGGAGAACAGGAAGCACAGATTGATTACTCTTGCCAGCTGGTCAGAATGTGATCCTTGATTTTAGACCCTGTTTCTAACGCCATCAGTCCTGTGGTCCACACCTGTGCAGTTACCCAGTTCCCCTTCTAACTTAGCAGCCATTGAGTCCTGCATTGTGCCAAAAGCATCTACCTCCATTATTGCTCCTGGAGGCACTGTTATTCAAAGACCCAGTTGATCTCTTCCCAAACATTAGTAATGCTAGTGTCAATATAAGCTAATGGACAGTGCTCTAAGACTTTAGGGCAGGAAAGTAACATAATTTACTTTTCTCTATTTCTGAAAGAAATTTTTTGTTCCTTTTGGTTTCCCATATGCCCCCATCTGATCCTTGTGGGTCCTTCTCACCTTTAGCTTTCACTGCCATGCTCCCCATCCCACAGGAAAGGAGAAAAGGCTTGGTTTTCTAAAAAGTGAGACTATTCAGGTGACAAAGAAGATCCTTCTTGCTTCATTTTGGTTTAAAACATTTTAAGGTTTCTGATTTTCTTGTATGTGTGTATAATACCTGTTTGATTAAACACCTTTGTCTTCAAACTTATATTCTTGAAATACAGTAGACATTCAAAAATGCTAGGTTTTCCCCTTCTTTCAGAACTTGATGTAGATGTTACATCATTTTGTCTTTCACATACCCCAGTTGTGCTAACATCTTCTAATCCACTGAATTTACAAGTTTCCTGGTAGTTATTTTTTGGCAGTCATACTCATAAGTGTCCACTAGACTGTGGTTAAGAATTTTCAGGTATATTCTTAGTAATTATCTTTGGTTTCCAGTCCCAGAGAATGAAGAGCAGCTACTGTTCTCTTAGGTGTGGGTAACTCCTATATTACTGGAGTTTGTTCTGTCTCAAGCTTTGGTATTTTACTTGTAGGTATACTTTGAGATTTTTTTTTAAGACTAATCATTTAAGTAACACTATACTAAAGTTATCTGCCAACTTCCAGAAGTAAAAACATTTCTATATCATTGATTATATAGAAAATTAAAATGAAAAAATATACTTCTTTATCCCAGTCAGTACCACCTGCATTCATTTCTGGGTCCCTCTTTGCCACACTGTTAGCTGCTCCAGGGCTTGTTTCCCTGGTTCTTCTGCTACTCACCTTAAAGCTTCAGTTCACTGGAAGTCTTCATTGGTTTATAGCCTGCAGAAAATACCTGTAGTGTGGGAGGTAATTTATGTATATGACTACTACTCTTCACTGACTCCCAGTTCAGCTATGTAAATGGGTGTGACTAGGAAAGAAAATTGAACTTTACAAATAAGAATTCCTGGATTCTATCCAGTGGCAGCATGTTTTTTATTATACATGCAGTTTCTGACATCGATGGCATTTTAGGACATTTTGCAATAAAGTAAATATTTTGTTTACATTGTTCTTTAGAAGGAGAAGTCTGGTCTCTAATTGGCATCTATGTCAGGAATATTAGGATGTCTGGTCTCTAATTGGCATCTATGTCAGGAATATTAGGATTGCTGTCTAATTTTTTTTTATTAAGGTGTGATTGATACACACTCTTATGAAGGTTTCACACGAAAAAACAATGTGGTTACTACATTTATCCATATTATCAAGTCCCCACATACCCCAGTGTGTAGTCACTGTCCATCAGTGCAGCAAGTTGCCAGAGATCCACTATGTGCCTTTTCTGTGCTACACTGTACTCCCCATGATCCCCCGCACCATATGCACTAATCATAATATCCCTCAGTCCCCTTCTCCCTTCCCCCCCACCCGCCCTCCCACACCCCTCCCCCCCTTTGGTAACCACTAGTTCATTCTTGGAGTCTCTGAGACTGCTGCCATTTTGTTCCTTCAGTTTTGTTTCATTGTTATACTTCACAAATGAAGGAAATCATTTGGCATTTGTCTTTCTCCGCCTGGCTTATTTCACTGAACATAATGTCCTCCAGCTCCATCCATGTTGTTGCAAATGGTAGGATTTGATTCTTTCTTTTGGCTGAATAGTATTCCATTGTATATATGTACCACCTCTTCTTTATCCTTTCATCTACAGATGGACACTTAGGTTGCTTCCATATCTTGGCTATTGTAAAAAGTGCTGCGATAAGCATACAGGTACATATGTCTTTTTGAATCTGAGAAGTTGTATTCTTTGGGTATATTCCAAGGAGTGGGATTCCGGAGTCAAATGGTATTTCTATTTTTAGTTTTTTGAGGAACCTCCTTATTGCTTTCCACAGTGTTTGAACTAGCTTACATTCCCACCAGCAGTGTTGGAGGGTTCCCCTTTCTTCGCATCCTCACCAGCATTTGTTGTTCTTAGTCTCTTCGATGTTGGCCATCCTTACTGGTGTGAGGTGATATCTCATTGTGATTTTAATTTGCATTTCCCTGATGATTAGTGATGTGGAGTATCTTTTCATGTGTCTGTTGGCCATCTGAATTTCTTCTTTGGAGAACTGTCTCTTCATATCCTCTGCCTATTTTTTAATCGGGTTATTTGCATTTTAGGTGTTGAGGTACATAAGTTCTTTGCTGTCTAATTTTTAAATGTTACTCTTTTGGTTTCCTACTGAATGCATGAGTTGTAAGCACTGGTTAAGTGAAAGTAACTTCCCCCCACTTAAGTAAGCAAGGAAAATGAAAATAAGTTACTGCCACAGACTCTGAAAGAGCAGAGCAACGAGAAAATCCTTCGTTATTTGCCACTACCTTGTAATACTTACAATAACAGGATAACAGTTGAGATTGAAATATCGACCACAGGCAGGCGCTGTGCCAGCTGCCTACACACACTGACCCATGCAATCCTGACCATAAGCCTGAAGAAGTGTCTGTACCTCCCCAGGTGAGCAAGTGTGGACACCCACAGCAGTTGCCGTTGGGCTGGTTTCACTCGGTTAGAAAGTGCTGGACACTGCACCCAACTCAGATGCCTGGCCTAGCCATATGAGGAGCATTTTTATTAATTTTAAAAACATATTTTATCATTTAGACAAAACTTATGTTTTTGTTTTAATTTTTTTTTAAGGTGTCATTGATATACAATCGTTTGCTCAGGTTTCACATGAGCAACACTGTGGTTACTACATTCCCCCCTATTTTTAAGTCCCCACCACATACCCCATTACAGTCACTGCCCATCAGCGTAGTAAGATGTTATAGAGTCACTACTTGTCTTCTCTGTGCTATACTGTCTTCCCCTTGCCCCCTCTAGATTATATACACTGATCATAGTACCCCTTAATCCCCTTATCCCTCCCTTCCCACCTACTCTCCCCAGCCCCCTTTCCCTTAGGTTACTGTTAGTCCATCTCGGGTTCTGTGAGTCTGCTGCTGTTTTGTTCCTTCAGTTTTTGCTTTGTTGTTATACTCTACAGATGAGGGAAATCATTTGATACTTGTCTTTCTCCGCCTGGCTTATTTCACTGAACATGATACCCTCTAGCTCCATCCATGTTGTTGCAAATGGTAGGATTTGTTTTCTTCTTATGGCTGAATAATATTCCACTGTGTATATGTACCACATCTTCTTTATCCATTCATCTACTGATGGACACTTAGGTTGCTTTCATTTCTTGGCTATTGGAAATAGTGCTGCGATAAACATAGGGGTGCATATGTCTTTTTGAATCTGTGATCCTGTTTTCTTAGGATAAATTCCTAGGAGTGGAATTCCTGGGTCAAATGATACTTATGTTTTAAAGAAACAAACGTTTGGTGTGAATGTTACTTACAAATTTGGGGTGTGTTTTTCTGGAGTACTTTATAGGACCTGGTATTTTTGCTTTTTAGTACATTTTAGTCCTTTCATAATATGTATGGACACTAATGGTGAATTGTTTAGAATTATGTAAATCTTAAGAGTTAAGAAATATTCATATATTTACTCATGTTTTTGAGTGCCTACTAAAATAATGCCGTTTTCTGTGTTAGGCACCAAGAATTAAAGCTGGCAACAAAACTATGTCCTTATAGTGTTAACTTGCCAGGTGGGGGAGCCAGACAGTAAACAAATATATAATATAAAGTTGGTGGTAAAATATTAAATGAGGTAGAAGGAACTGGACAACAGAATGAGTAAGAGTTGCTGTTTTAAATAGGGTGCTCAGGGAGGGCCTCCTGGAATGAAGACCATTTTAGCAGAGACCTGAGCGAAATGGGAAAGCTGACTATATAGCAACAGCTATCTGCTATATGCTATTAAAGGGGGAAAAGAAGGAAAGATTTCTCATTCTAAAATTTTAACAAGTAAATGTATTTCACAAATAATCTGAGAACGCATTATATGCAAGATACAGTTGCTCCAAGAGTTCACTTCTAAACATGACCATTTTATTTTTTCAGTAGACCAGAAAAATATGTTTAGCTTCAGAATTTGCTCTTTATGATCATATGTGCACCAGATAAAATACCATTTATGATAAACATATCATTTCTGTTTAGATAAATGTTTTCTGGAACATAATAAAATGGTTTGGTGTGAATACTACTTATAAATTTGGAGTTTTTAAAAGAAGCTTTTAAAAATGACTAGGAGAAGTTTTCTCAAACTGCCAGTCCATGACATGTCCTGTAAGAGATGTCCCTAGGGACTCCAGTACTTGTGACTCTCAGTGGAAGTTATACTCATCTTCACCCAGGTGCTCCACCACCACACACAAACACAGTGTCAGGAAGCCCCAAGTAACCTCACTCGGGCTTTCTTGGGATTGAAGCACAATGGTCTGTCTATAGAGGATGAAAGGTAGCTCAACCCTGCAAAACTCTGAAGGGTGATGGACGAAGATCCAAAATGAAACAGTGGGCATACCCACTTTCTGCCCTACATCTATCAAACACCTAGTCACTTCTGGGGCATTAAGACTACAGAGTCTCCTGTCTGCTTGGCCATCTCCATCCTTGCAGAACGAGTGAAGGAAATTGCTCTTCGCCAGGAAGGAGAGATGACTGTCAGCTTCTCACCTCTTGGTGGAAAGGCTGGCAGTGGGGGAAAGCATTAACAGGTAAAGATCTCTTTGGGTACACCTGTTTGAAGCCAAAACCTTGATTGAGACCTCTGATATTCAGGTTGTATCTGTCAAAGCTGTTGACTGTCCACTTGCCCATAGTTGTATGCTGTCAGAAAGCAAAATTCTTGAACTTCCTAAATCAAAAAAGTAAAAGAAAAATAAAAAGCCTACATTGAGTGAGCTGCCTTCCCAAAAGTATACAAAGCATTCATTTGGAGGTAATTTTTGTCTTGTGAAATCATAGTTACTATTATTCCCACTGGACTGTAAATTCCTGAGTGAAGGACAGGACTGTGTCTTACCTCTTCTCTTAAGTCCTGAGGATTTCTGCTTGATATTTCTTATCTACTCATACCAGAACGTAAAAACTGGACTTCTGACTCCCATCTTTTTCTCATCACTATCAGATACTTAAAATCAAATTCAGTGCTCATTCTGTAGTTCTTCCTGGGTGTCTAATAAGCAACTTTTCCTTTGGACTTTTCATACTGACTTTTTATTGTAAGCTACTGTAAGTGTTCTTGAAAATAGCCAGGCTGCAAAATACAAAAAATGTGTACATTTTCAAACTCCAGCAACTGTTTTTAATGTGTCAGAAGGATGTTCTAAATACATCCCTTCTTTCTCACTCTCTCCCTTTTGCAAACACTGCCAGGTATTCGTTACAGCACTGATGTGAGTGTAGATGAAGTAAAAGCTTTGGCTTCTCTGATGACATACAAATGTGCGGTGGTTGGTAAGTGATTCCCCTTTGTTGCTTCCTAATAAGAACTCATTGAGGAAATATGTTTACATACAAGGTTACTTTTAAGATGTTAGAGAAATATACCTTATCAGAACTGATCTTTTTTCAAGTTGTACAGTTTAAGGCTTATGTTATTTTCAATTGTTCTTAATTAAGTTTTGGTCTTTTTTTTTTATGGCAAACTTCTTAGAAGAACGAATTAGATTTTCTTTAAGTGTAGTCTTTGTTTAAATCTCCACTCTGTAAATAAGACCAAATAATACTAGAAGGAAAATAAATATGCTATTATATTATAGAAGCAGTAAAGCACACTGATTAAATATACCTTATAACTTGCCTAGCCTTGTAATTTCTGTTCACTGGAATTTTAAAGTACAACAGTTTAGAAGAGGTCATTGTGAGTTTGTTTTTTGAATTTTCTGAGAGTAAAGTTTAAAGTGTCACACATTTTATAATATTATGTAGTGCTTTCTGCCTTTTTAAATTTTTTATCCTTTATATTGATAACTTTCACCTGCTTTTTCAGATGTACCATTTGGGGGTGCCAAAGCTGGTGTTAAGATTAATCCCAAGAACTATACGGTAAGTATCAAAGTGACATCTGTGCATATGCACATTTACAAAGGACTTGCAATCACTGGGCTTCTGTGTTTCCCCAAACCAATGAGATTAGTGTTCCCTATTGTTTTCAAAAGGAATGGAAAAACAAGTAGATAATTAACTCATTAGGAGTTTTGCCATATAAAAGGTTACCTCCCTAACATCATGTCCTTTTTCATTTTCTAAAGGGTATTTGGTTAAAAGGTAATTAATATCTTCATACACTTATATCCATGTTTATGTTGCCATAATATATATAAATAAATATTACATACTACATATAAATATAGTATATATTACTCTAATCTGGAATTTTTATGTTGGGATCTCAAGATTCTAGTGAAAATGTCTTAACTAATTTGGTAAAAATCTTATTGTTTATCCTATCAGTTCCAAGTTAATTTAAGTTAGTTGTTACTGTGCTTTATAGAACCAAATTAACATCTATATGTAGTACCAAAATAATAATATACAAATATTATATATGTGATTTTATTCTTTTTAAAATTTGCTATTTAAATGAGAAAATACCATAGGGATTGCTCATAGGGTCCTATATGAATACACAAAGAACGGGAATTGGGATTTGAGTCCTACTTCTACCATCTGTTGTTTCTCATTTCTTGTCTTTAAAATGGAAATGTCTAGTATATGAGCTGTTCTTAGGATTAACACAAGAAGATAGGTGAAAGTGTCCTATAAATAGAAATTGATGCACCTGTTCTGTCTCCACAGGCGGGTTTTCTATCAAATTTTTTTTATTGTTTTGTTTTCACTTTTTCCTTTACAGGATAATGAATTGGAAAAAATCACAAGGAGGTTCACCATGGAGTTGGCAAAGAAGGGCTTTATTGGTACGTACTGCCATATAGGTCTCCACATTGAGTGGAAACATCTAAAAAGTAATTGTCTTCATTTAAACTCCTGCTCTTATCTGTATGTGTGTGGATAGAGTTGCCGTTTTACTTTGAGAAACAATTCCATAATCAATATAGTGAACATACCTGGGCCAATTTATGACACATCTCTAATAGAAAAGGTCCAGGTTCTCAATATGCAGTGCGAGCACCAGGAGCAGTCACTTCCTCCTCTTCTTGTACAGACATAGTAAAGGTTTTTGATCAATACAGCAGCATTGTACAATAATGTAACATACAGAAAGATTTTAGGAACTAAATAATATCTGTATTATTAACACTTTTTAAATATGTACAAAGCAGTTTTACAATAGTAATTCTGTTGCTCTGAAAGCAGTGAGAAATCTGATGCCTTTTAGAATTGGAAGCTGTGGCCTATTCGTGTAAAGCTGTGGGCCCAGGCTGGGAGGTGGGGAGGCTCCTGCTGATGACTCACTCGGCCATCACTGGCTGACTGTGGGGATTCCTGCTGCTTCTCGTGTTTGTTAGGAGGAGCTTTTGCCAAACAGACTAAATTCCTGAGGGTACCGATCTGCACTCGCTGGGTGTTTTTGTCTCATACTGTTATTATCTGTGTCGTATACTTTATGGGAGATGTGAGTATTGTTTTCTGTGATGTATAAACATTTGTCATCTAATGCTTTTCAAGCAAATTAAGTCATTCTGTAATTTCTTGTTCTAGGATTCTAATTTGTTTTAATAAATAAAATTATTTAATAGAATGTTTGCCCTTTTAATATAAAGACTCAGTAAAATAGGAAAGAAAACCTACTTTTTCTCATTTTCCTGCCCCTGTGTTTTTTCTTTCTCAGTATTCTCCCCACTGTTGACAAGTTCCTATGAACTTAAAATATCTTTTTCTGAAATTTGGCCCTTTATAGGAGGAAAAAAGGCATGAAATAAACTAATATGAAAATAAGTATAAGTAACGCTAGAACTTTATTAGATTTGGCCTTTCATCATTAAAACACATTTTGATCTTGCATAACTCCTTCAGTTCTACTGTGCAATTTGCTAGTACAGTACAGGGGAGCTCTAGTTAATATGAGTTGACTGCCTCCACAGGAAATGTCTACTGATTCTGAGATTTGGTTAATTAGAGTCATGTTAAACTTAGTGATAGCTTTCATAATTTTTTATATCTTGTTTCCTCTTAGTTAAAATCTCAAACATATTTATAGCCTTGAGTGGTCTCAAACTTTATTTAGTTGTATTTATTGCCCATATCTAGAGTACATCCAGCTTAATTTTATCTTGACAAGTACCTTTTAGTTCCAAAGTTTAAAAAATGATTCACTGAAACACTGAAAACTTTAAACACTAGCAATTTGACTTCTTTACTTATGTTCAAAAGTCTCACTAACCCACACTGCATCTCAGCTGACAGATGGGCCCAGAAAGCTCTGCAGCACAAGAGGAAGACGGAAGGTGCTCCTTCTCTCCCTCCAGGGCACGGAGGTAGTCTTGAGCAAACCTTTGGGATTGGTGTCATTTATGTTACTTTCTAACTTCCCTTTCCGAAGAGGGTTTCAGATTGTGAGTTAAACCTGAGCTTGAGTATGTTGTGTATCACGTTGTGTGAGTTTAGGACTGGCTTTTCAATTCTTGCAGAAAAGTCAGCAGAATTATGATGGGGATTGCATTGTTTTAGACCAGTTTGTAGGGTGATGCCATCTTAACCACACTGACTGTTTTTCCATTTGTTTAGTCTTAAATTTCTTCTATGATGCTTTGTAGTTTTCAGCATACAAGTCTTAATACACTACTTCTGTTAATGTTTATTCATGAATGTTCTATTCTTTCTGATGCTGTTCTAAGGGATGTTGATCTGTGGTATTTTCTTACGAGATCTTTGATATCAAGGTAATACTGGCCTCATAGAATGAGTTGAGAAATGTTCCATCTTTTTTTTTTTTTTTAAGTCTATGGAAGTTCAATGTTAATTCTGTTGTGAGAGTTTAGATAGTCACCTTTGTAAACTGTGATGTTGCTGTAATAACTTGATGTCTCCATCCTTTACATGCTCTATACCCACATACACCAAATGCTCGTGTTGTATTAGAGGAGTTGTGTTTTTTAGCCAGTTTTTCATCTTATTTATACTATTATGGGATTCAGTGATGGCATTTTAACTTTCCTGAGGGAAGTTATCTGTTTTTAAAAAATGGGCCTTCAGACCTGTTCTCTGTAAGCTGCCTCACCTTAGCATGTCTGGACTGATGTTTTTGAGAAGCAAATTATTATTGTACATTTCTGATTTATAAACTATACCTCAAACTTGCTGCTTGCTAATAATACCCCTTCTCCAGTTGGAATTATTATTCGAGGTAACAAGGTTATTTAGCACTTGATAATGCTAAACAAGTGTAATACTTTTGTAGGTACCTATGGAAGGATTCAGGAGCAATTTGCCATTAATACCTTAGGAGAAAAGCAATGTAATTAAACATCTGTACAAACCTTCAGATAAAGTATGTCATGCTAAAGGAATGGGGATTCTGAGCAAATGGGAATAGTACAACCCGTTTGTCAGAGAATGATGCCAGAATGTTGTATTTATTGCCCATGTCTAGAGTACATCCAGCTTAATTTTATCTTGGTCCTTCTGCACAGGAGAGTTGTGTGGGGTGAGAGTGGGTTTGGAGAGGTTAGACCTCATGAGGATTTATAAGATGCTGAGGAGACAGGGCATGAAGGCATAGGGTTACAGATCGGGTGGGGATGGGCCAGGGGTGTACAGGGTAAACCTTGACCATTTTACACCAGCCAGTCTCACACCAGCCCTGTGTCCATCATACCACAGCCTGTACAAAGAAGTACATTATATAGGAGCTGTGCCCCTGAAGCATAGAAAAATACTAAAATGTACCTTACCCTGCCAGTTCAAAAGTAAAAACTGTAGAAAGAACTGGAGTACATCCCTTAGAAAGAACTTTATTTATCTGGGAGACTTAAAAGTTTAACTGTTTTTAAAGTTGTTTTTCCTCTTAAAAGATTATGCACTTATATTACACAGTTGAAACTATAGAAAGTTATAAACAAGGCTGAAATCCAAACATAGTGGCCAAGCTTGTGTGTCTTTTTGCAAACCTCTGTACATGTATATACACATGAAATAATGTAAATAGGTATCATTCATGTATATTTAGAGAGAAAATTTTATGTAAATGGGAATATATTATACATATTATATGAGACCTGTTTTTTTCCATATGTTATGTTATGGTAATGATTCCAAGTCGTTTAGGTTGGTATCAATTCTCCCTTTATATGGTTGCATAGTATTTCATTGTGTAGAAATACCATATTTTATTTACTTGACCCACTAGATAATTAGGTTGTTTTTATTGTTACTATTTTTTTGGGTGTATGTCTGTATATTCCTGTCTTTACAGATTTGAGTAGGCATCATTTAATTTAAACTTTTATCAGAGATCTCACTGTGGTCATTAGTATTACTGTTGTCACTGGTATTTGTTGGTGTCTGTGAGCTAACTTCTTATCCTCCTCAAATTTTTGAATTTGCTGTTTCAAGTCCTTAGAATTGAAAGCCAAGGCCTAAAGTGTTATGTACACTGAGTAAGCTTTGAATAATGGGTCAAAGCAACATTCTGCATGGGTGAAATTACCATGGGGCTTACACCTGCAGGAAGTAGTATGTTATCGTGCAGCCCCATACACGTACACTCCCTAACCACAGCAGTCCTCCATATGTAGGGCAAGATGGTACTGTTATCTCTTATTGCAGTTCAAGAAACTGAAATCAAGAGAGGCTAAACTGATTGGCCTATGCTCGCACACTCAGAAGCCTTGTATCTGTAACGCATAGCTGATTTCCAAACATATAGCAAGTAAAAACATTGTATATAAATTTTCAGTGAAACATGAAGTGATTGTTTCTATGACTTCAATTAGTTACCTAGGTGAAAAATAAAGTTTTCTAACCATGGTAGCTTGGTTATTATAGAGAATTACAAGGATCTACGTGTTTGAGATAAGTTTATCTTAAAAACTGGGCAATGCCCTTTCCCTGTGCCATAGGTCCTGGTGTTGATGTGCCTGCCCCAGACATGAGCACGGGCGAGCGGGAGATGTCCTGGATTGCTGACACGTATGCTAGCACCATAGGGCACTATGTGAGTACCCACAAACATCCCTGAGGGGCTTCATTTGCTATCTGCAAGAAATAACAGTTAAATTGTGTATATCTTGAAGGGCAGAATTCACTGGGTTTTTCTCCCCACTTTTAATCATATCTTGATTTGCATATATTTTACTTCAGTATCTCTGTTCATAAATCATAAATATAGTGAATGTGGTTGAGCTCTTGCTTACATGCCACCCTATCCTGAGCCCTGGGATGGGACTCTCCAAAACAGGTTACCTACAGGTCAGGACACATTGTAAGACATAGAAGCATTCTTTCTCTTTCTTCCCTCAAAGAGCTTTCATTTGCAGAGGAGCTAAGATACAGAAGCAGATAAAGTATGGAGACAGTATAATACAATGGCAGAGAGGTATGGTGTCTGAAAGAAGGCTGCCTGAAAGAGGTATCTGAGCTTTAAAAATAAGCAGAACTTAAACACACAGATTTGGGGGATAAGAGGAAAAACAGTAGAGCTCAGATTGTCTGACAATAAGGCCTGTTTAGAAAGGTAATAGAAGAACAACAAAAATAGTCAAGCCCTAGTGTTTTGGTTTTACTTGCTAGTCAAAGGGGAGCCCTCCGTCCCAACTTGCCTTAGGGGACAGTGGGGTGTGCGCTTGGCTGGATGGGAGCAGAGATGACCTTCAGTTGGGGTCAGTGTCTGTCCTCATGGCCCAGGAGCCCAAAGGGCTGAGAGAAGCATCAGTGCCTGACAGAGTGGGCAGGACTGGGCTGGATGTGTTACAAAGAAAAAGGACAAGATGGAGTCAGAGAGAACCAGGAGGGGTTCAGCGGGGAGCTCTACTTAGAAGCAATGCCACTAATACACAAGGAGAAAAACTACATTCTGTCCTTCAAGGGGATGGAACCTTGAAAAACAAACATTTAAAGGGTAAGAACAGAAAGGGACTTGAAAAACTATTTTAAATATAAACTGATTTTAAAGATATATATGGAGTACCTACTACATGCAAAGTGTTCGATACAGTTAGGATAAATGCTAGGAGTTCTCATACTATGAAAAAGAGTAACAGGGTCCTGACCAAGGATTTGGAGGTAAATTCAGAAAAGGCCTCCTGGAAGATGTAACCTTCTGGTCTGCACTCTGAAAGATGAGTAGACGTCAGCTAGTGGAAGGTATGGGAGCGACCGTTGGGAGGCAGAAAGAAGCCCTGGGAAAAGGGCCTAGAGTGCAAAAGAGATGAATTCAAGAGACTGAGGGAAGACTATCTTAGCCAGGGCAGAAATAGAAAGAGAAAAGGGCTTAAGAGAGGCCAGGAGAGGAAGATCGGGCCTGTTGATCACCCTGTAGGTAAGACAGCAGGGACTTCAGTATTTGTCCTGAAGTCAGAGAAGCTGGTTCAGTGTGAATTATAGGCTGGTGTGTGGCACAGCTGCATGTGCATTCTGAGCTTCACTCAGTGCAGTAGGGAAGGAATTCGGGAGCCCAGAAGAGGGGCGATACTGGCCTGTCCTAGAGCCAAAGAGAAATGGATAGACTACAGAGTGATTTAGGGGGAGGCAGGCAGTTGTAAGGCAGGAAGCACTGAGAGCTCCAGACTGTGGGTGTTGGGGGAGGGGTTCTGAGGAGAGAACAGTTCAGCACCTAGAGTATGTTGGATAGTGAGGTGGAGCCAGGCTGCAAGGATGTTAAGAGAGGGAGGTCAGGCATGAAAGTAGCCTTCACTTGAGAAAAACGGCACTGGAGAGAAGCAGAGGGAAGACAACTTGAAAGGTGGCCCTTGGCCAGAGAGACAGGATTTTTTTGCTGTTTAGCATGTTGATTGGCTGGAGGCCACAGATCCATCAGTGTGAGTGATAGACGATGGGAGAGAGATAGGGGATATTGTTGATACAGTGAGTCTCCTGAGGTCGGTAAAGGCCTGATGAAAGTCCCTTTTAAGGTCTGTAGTGAAAAAGTCAGCATTGGAGAAGAGGAGGACCCATTCTTCCTTTGAGAAGGAGGAAGAGGGGCTGCAGAATCCAGAGGAGGCTTTTAGACATCAGTCTCATTTCCTGAGGTGTGAGTGGGGAGTCATTTCTGTCGTAGTGGGGAGCATGGGCAGAGAGCCTGGATTCTAGAGCTGGCTCCTTCAAACACCACCTCCAGGACCTGTGGCAAGTGCCTTGAGCTGTGTCTGCCTCAGTTTCCTCATATGTAAAATGACAGTAATAATAGCACCTATGTCATGAGACAGCCGTGAGGATTAAATTAATAATAATATAATGCTCTTAGAAGTGTACCCAGCCTTCAGTATGTACAAAAATTAATTAAATACCAGTACTACATCAAGGAAATTGCACAAGTCCCCTAAAGTAAAACAGCAGCAGGAAACACTTAAAAGAATTTCAGTTTTGACTGCTATTCCCAAAATAGGATGCTTTGCCATGTCACCTTTTTATGTTCAGTGAGCTCTGGGTATGGTCTCTCATTCTTTTTCAGCAAGTCATTACATTGCATAGTGCCAAGTAGTAGGCAGCATGTTGTTACGCATAGTTCATTACCAGTGGTGAAGCAAAAGAAAGTCTTTGAGGCCCTGCCAGGCAAACCTTAGACTATCCTGGTAAAAGTCTTTTCTTCTTAAAATGACAGGAAATCCAAAACCGGGACCTAAGGTAAGGGAGCCACAGTTTGTTACTTACTTCCAGGTGGGAACCTGAACACACAGCACCTTTCGTCCAGCGCCACCCAGAAGTGCAGGCGTTGAGGGGAGAATAGGAAGAGTGTTTTCCCTCAGCTTCCAGGACAATTAGGTATCCTGGGGCACTCGGCACCTGGCACCATGCCTGACTTCAGACAGGATTGCTGTCAGCTCCAGCATTTGCATTTTCACTGTTTAAAAGCATTTGGCACTAGGTGTGCAATTCTGTATTCATAAGTGTTCATTATTCATGAAGAAGGCTGTGGGAAAACTACTAATTCTGTAAATCACCTTATTAGACTGCCTTTTTTTTTTTTTAACTTTTAGTTTTGTTGGTAATTGTTCAACTAATACAATTATAATTTCTGTAAACTATTTAACAATACAGGTAAAGACCAGGTTACTTTATAACTCATCCAGCTAGAACATACATTGTGGGGAGGGGACATGGTGTGAAGTAAGGCATTTTCTCATTTCACATGGGTAGCAAATTGCCTCAACAAGCTTATTAAATAGCGCACACTTCTGCCACTAATTTTTAAATGCTTCCTTCATTTTGTTACTGATTTTCTATATATGAAAGAACTATTTCTAGTTTCTCCTGTCCCACTGATTGATTTGTCTATTCCACACTGTTCTGGCTGCTTCCGTTTATAATATATTTGAAGCCTTAGCAGAGAAACCCTCCTAAGCCCCTTTCTTGTTTTTTTAATTATACTTGTTTCTGAACAAAAAGATATGAAAATTGTCAGTTTAACTCAAACACCAAATATTTACTACAAACTAAATACACAACAAATGGAATCCCTGGAAGTGGGATTTCTGGGTAGTGGGTACTTTTATTTTGATATGTGGCCCAAATTATCCTGCAAACACCTTAGGTATCTCATAGTCTTTTTTTTTTTTAGATACTTTTGTTACTCTTTTAGGTGAACTTGAGTTTAATGAGTATTATTTTTTAAAGTTCTTTTTTTTAAATGGCATTTTATTGAATTTCTAGCTTGGTGGAAGAATGTCTTTACAACACTTGAGTCTTCCCATCCAAGAATACCATAATGCCTCTTCCTTTCTTAGGCTCTGTTTTGGTAACATGCCTCTGGTCTTTTTTTTTTTTTTTTTTGATGCTTCTTTAGATTTTATTTATTTATTTTTCTTATTTTGGTATCATTAATATTCAATCACATGAGCAACATTGTGTTTACTAGATTCCCCCCATTATCAAGTCCCCACCCCACCACACACCCCATTACAGTCACTGTCCAGCAGTGTAATAAGATGCTATAGAATCACTACTTGTCTTCTCTGTGCCATACTGCATATATATGTGTTTGGTAACTTCTTTGTGGCTGCAACCAATCCTCTTTTTTAGTTGTCTAATTAACAAAGAAGGCTTGGTTTTTATAAAATTTCTGGTATTTTTAGACATCCTGGAAAAAAACATTAACCAAAGAGAAGAGCTGATTTCAATTCTACTTGTCTTGAAAATAACTTTGACTATTTCAGTGATTGGAAGATCAACAAAACTGAAGAATTTAAGGAGTGGAAGTTAAGGTTCAGTAATTTTTTCAAAGGATATTATCCTTCAATAGCTTTACTTTACATTTTTGTTATTGTGCCTTAAGATGGTTGTTATTACTCTTGACTGAGGGTAACTGTCAAAAAACAAGCCTAACCAACCATTTCTGCTGGATTCTGTTGCTGAGAAATAAAAAGCTAGAACTTCTATTCTAAGTAGTCTGTGAAATGAGATAATAAAATTACTTCACAAGGTAATTTACGCATTAATGAAATATCAAAGTGTGAAAATGCTTAGTAATGGGCCTGGCACACTGTAGCTCTGTGTTTAGTGATCATACTTTTATAGATACAAGAAAACTTCCTTTCTCAAGAGCAGTTGTAAATTTAAAGATTAATTTCATCAATCTCAATATAGTATCAAATGCAGATATGGTACATTACCTTAAAAGAGAGTGATGTTTAATGGCAGAAGAATTCTCTAAAAACAATAAAAAAGTGAAAGAGAAATAAGCATATCTACTATGCTTTTTTTTTTTTGGTATCATTCATATGCAGTCACATCAGCAACATTGTGGATACCAGATTCCCCCCAATATCAAGCCCCCACCACATACCCCATTAATCAGCATAGTAAGATGCTATAGAGTCACTACTTGTCTTCTCTGTGTTATACTGCCTTCCCCATGGCCCCCCTCCTCCACCATGTTATATGTGCTAATCATAATGCCCCTTATCCCCCTTATCCCTGCCTTCCCACCCACCCTCCCCAGTCCCTTTCCCTTTGGTAACTGTTAGTCCATTTTTGGGTTCTGTGAGTCTGCTGCTGTTTTGTTCCTTCAGTTTTTGCTTTGTTCTTATACTCCGCAGAAGAGTGAAATCATTTGGTACTTGTAGTTCTCTGCCTGGCTTATTTCACTGAGCATAATACCCTTTAGCTCCATCCATGTTGTTGCAAATGGTAGGATTTGTTTTCTTCTTATGGCTAAACAATATTCCATTGTGTATATGTATCACATCTTCTTTATCCATTCATCCATTGATGGACACTGAGGTTGCATCCATTCCTTGGCTATTGTAAATAGTGCTGCGATAAACAGGGGTGCGTAGGTCTTTTTGAAACTGGGCTTCTGCATTCTTAGGGTAAATTCTTAGGAGTGGAATTCCTGGGTCAAATGGTATTTCTATTTTTAGTTTTTTGAGGAACCTCCATACTGCTTTCCACAATGGCTGAACTAGTTTCCATTCCCACCAGCAGTGTAGGAGGGTTCCCCTTTCTCCGCATCCTTGCCAGCATTTGTTGTTCCTAGTCTTTTCTATGTTGGCCATCCTAACTGGTGTGAAATGATATCTCACTGTGGTTTTAATTTGCATTTCCCTGATAATTAGCAATGTGGAGTGTATTTTTATGTACCTGTTGGCCATCTGAAATTCTTCTTTGGAGAATTGTCTATTCATATACTCTGCCCATTTTTTAATAGGGTTATTTGCTTTTTGGGTGTTGAAGCATGTGAGTTCTTTATATATTTTGGATGTTAACCCCTTGTCAGATATGTCATTAACAAATATATTCTCCCATACTGTGATGCCTTTTGTTCTACTGATGTTGTCTTTTGCCATACAGAAAGAAGCTTTTCAGCATGATGTAGTCCCATTTGTTTATTTTTGCTTTTGTTTCCCTTGCCTGAAGAGATGCGTTCAGGAAAAAGTTGCTCATGTTTATATTCAGGAGATTTTTGCCTGTGTTGTCTTCTAAGAGTTTTATGGTTTCATGACTTACATTCAGATCTTTGATCCATTTTGAGTTTACTTTTGTGTATGGGTTAGACAATGATCCGATTTCATTTCTCTTGCATGTAACTACCCAGTTGTGCCAACACCAGCTGTTGAAAAGGCAGGCTGTCATTTACCCATTGTATATTCATGGTTCCTTTATCGTATATTAATTGACCGTATATGCTTCGGTTTATATCTAGAATCTCTGGTCTGTTCCATTGGTCCGTGGGTCTGTTCTTGTGCCAGTACCAAATTGTCTTGATTACTGTGGCTGTGTAGGAGAGCTTGAAGTTGGGAGACATAATCCCCCCAACTTTATTTTTCCTTCTCAGGATTGCTTTGGCTATTTGGGGTCTTTTGTGGTACAATATGAATTTTAGAACTATTTGCTCCAGTTTGTTGAAGAATGCTATTGGTATTTTGATAGGGATTGTATTGAATCTGTAGATTGCTTTAGGCAGGATGGCCATTTTGACAATAATAATTCTTCCTATCCATGACCACAGGATTTGTTTCCATTTATTGGTATCTTCTTTAATTTCTCTCATAAGTGTCTTTAGTTTTCAGAGTATCAGTCTTTCACTTCCTTGGTTAGATTTATTCCTAGGTATTTTATTCTTTTTGATGCAATTGCATATCCTGATTTCTCTTTCTCCTAGTTCATCATTACTGTATAGGAATGCAACAGATTTCTGTGTATTCATTTTATATCCTACAACTTTGCTGATTTCAGATATTAGATCTAGTAGTTTTGGAGTGGATTCTTTAGGGTTTTTATGACAATATCATGTCATCTGCAAACAGGGACAGTTTAACTTCTTCCTTGCCAGTCGGGATGCCTTTTATTTCTTTGTGTTGTATGATTCCCAAGTCTAGGACCTCCAGAACTATGTTGAATAGTAGTGGAGAGAGTGGGCATCCTTGTCTTTTTCCTGATCTTGAAGGGAAAGTTTTCAGCTTCTCGCTGGTAAGTATAATGTTCACTGTGGGTTTGTCATATGTGGCCTTTATTATGTTGAGGTACTTGCCCTCTGTACCCATTTTGTTGAGAGTTTTTATCATGAATGGATGTTGAATTTTGTCGGATGTTTTTTCGGCATGTATGGAGATGATTATGTGGTTTTTGTCCTTCTTTTAGTTAATGTGGTGGATGATGTTGATAGATTTTAGAATATTGTACCATCCTTGCATCCCTGGAATAAATCCTTCTTGATCATGATGGATGATCTTTTTGATGTATTTTTGAATTTGCTTTGCTAATATTTTGTTGAGTATTTTTGCATCTATGGTTTTCAGGGATATTGGTCTGTAATTTTCTTTTTTGTGGTGTCCTTGCCTGGTTTTGGTATTAGAGTGATGCTGGCCTTGTAGAATGAGTTTGGGAGTATTGCCTCCCCTTCTACTTTTTGGAAAACTTTAAAGAGGATGGGTATTAGGTCTTCACTAAATGTCTGATAAAATTCAGCCGTGAAACCATCTGGTCCAGGAGTTTTATTCTTAGGTAGGTTTTTGATTACCAGTTCAATTTTGTTGCTGGTAATTAGTCTATTCAGATTTTCTGTTTCTTCCTGGGTCAGCCTTGGAAGGTTGTATTTTTCTAGAAAGTTGTCCATTTCTTCTAGGTTATCCAGTTTGTTAGCATATAATTTTTCATAGTATTCTCTTGTAATTCTTTGTATTTCTGTGGTGTCTGTAGTGATTTTTCCTTTCTCATTTCTGATGGTGTTTATGTGTGTCGACTCTTTTTTTTTTTTGATAAATCTGGCTAGGGGTTTATCTGTTTTATTTTCTCGAAGAACCAGCTCTTGCTTTCATTGATTCTATTGTTTTATTCTTCTTGATTTATTTCTGCTCTAATCTTTATTATGTCCCTCCTTCTACTGACTTGGGGTCTCATTTGTTCTTTCTAGTTTGGTTAATTGTGAGTTTAGACTGTTTATATGAGATTGTTCTTCTTTCCTGAGGTAGGCCTGTATTGCAGTACACTTCCCTCTTATCATGCCTTTGCTGCATCCCACAGATTTTGTGGTGTTGAATAATTGCTGTCATTTGTCTCCATATTTTGCTTGATCTCTGTTTTTATTTGGTCATTGATCCATTGATTATTTAATAGCATGTCATAAGCCTCCATGTGTTTGTGGGCTTTTTCATTTTCTTTGTGTAATTCATTTCTGGTTTCATACCTTTGTGGTCTGAGAAACTGGTTGGTACAATTTCAGTCTTTTTAAATTTACTGAGGCTTTTTTTGTGGCCTAGTATATGATCTATTCTTGAAAATGTTCCTTGTGCACTTGAGAAGAATGTGTATCCTGTTGCTTTTGGATGGAGTGTTCTGTAGATGTCCATTAAGTCCATCTGTTCTAATGTGTTGTTCAGGGCCTCTGCCTCTTTACTTATTTTCTGTCTGGTTGGTCTGTCCTTTGGAGTGAGTGGTGTGTTGAAGTCTCCTAAAATGAATGCATTGCATTCTATTTCCCCCTTTAATTCTGTTAGTATTTATTTGTTTCACATATGTAGGTGATCCTGTGTTGGGTGCATAGATATTTATAATGGTTATATCCTCTTGTTGGACTGACTCCTTTATCATTATGTAATGTCCTTCTTCGTCTGTTGTGACTTTCTTTGTTTTGAAGTCTATTTTATCCGGTACAAGTACTGCAACTCCTGCTTTTTTCTCCCTATTTGTTGCATGAAATATCTTTTTCCATCCCTTCACTTTTATTCTGTGTATGTCTTTGGGTTTGAAGTGAGTCTCTTGTAGGCAGCATATAGATGGGTCTTGTTTTTTTATCCATTCAGTGACTCTATGTCTTTTGATTGGTGCATTCAGACTGTGATTATCAATAGGTATGTACTTATTGCCACTGCTTTAGATTCGTGATTACCAAAGGTTCAAGGGTAACTTCCTTACTATCTAACAGTCTAACTTAACTCAGTATGCTATTACGAACACAACCTAAAGGTGCTTTTTTCTTTTTCCTCCTTTTTCTTCCTTCTCCATTCTTTATATATTAGGTATCATATTCTGTACTCTTTGTCTATCCCTTGATTGGCTTTGGGGGTAATTGATTTGATTTTGCATCTGCTTAGTAATTAATTGCTTTACTTTGCTGTGGTTTTATTTCCCCTGGTGACAGCTATTTAGCCTTAGGAATACTTCCATCTAAAGCAGTCCCTTTAGAATACATTGTAGAGATGGTTTGTGGGAGGTAAATTCCCTCAACTTTAGCTTATCTGGGAATTGTTTAATCCCTCCTTCAAATTTAAATGATAATCTTGCTGGATACAGTATTCTTGGTTTGAGGCCCTTCTGTGTCATTGCATTGAATATATCATGCCATTCCCTTCTGGCCTGTGAGGTTTCTGCTGAGAAGTCTGATGATAGCCTGATGGGTTTTCCTTTGTGGGTGATCTTTTTTCTCTCTCTGGCTGCTTTTAATACTCTGTCCTTGTCTTTTATCTTTGCTATTTTAATTATTATATGTCTTGGTTTTGTCTTCCTTGGGTCTCTTGTATTGGGACATCTGTGCACCTCCATGGCCTGAGAGACTATCTCCTTACCCAGATTGGTGAAGTTTTTATCTATTACCTCCTCAATGACACTTTCCTTCCCTTTTTCTCTCTCTCTTCTTCTTCTGGTTCCCCTATAATGCAAACATTTTCCATTTGGATTGGTTACACAGTTCTCTTAATATTCTTTCATTCTTAGAGATCCTTTTTTCTCTCTGTGCCTCAGCTTCTTTGTATTCCTCTTCTCTAATTTCTGTTCCATTTACCATCTCTTGTACTACATGTAATCTGCTTTTAAATCCCTCCATTGTATGTTTAATTTCTGATATGGAATTTCTTAATGATTGAATCTCTGTCCTAAATTCGTTCCTGAGTTCTTGAATATTTTTCTGTACTTCAATGAGCATTTTTATGATTTTTATTTTGAACTCACTTTCAGGAAGATTGGTGAGTTCTGTTTCATTTGGGCCTTTTTCTGGTGTTTGTGAGATTTTGGTCTGAATCAGGTTCCTTTGACATTTCATATTTGTATGTGGTGCTCTCTAGTGCCCAGAAGCTCTAGTCTCGAACTGTTCAGCCCCTGGAGTGATGTCAGGGGTCGCAGGGCAGTGGCACTGGTGCTTGGGTGGAGGAAAGAGCTGTTTCCTGTTTCCTGGCTGCATTGTCTGTCTCCACTGTCAGAACCAGTGGGCCAGCACACAGGTGGTAAGCTTCTGTGTTTCTGTAGATGCCATAGGTGGGGCTTTCCTCTGGCTGGCCTGACACCAGAGTAGGGACTGCCCATTTGCAAGCCGGTGCTGTCAGTCCAGGAGGAATGCGCAGCAGGCTGCATATCACAGTGAGGGGCCTCTGAGCTGAGTAGCCAGCTAGGGGGATGGGGTGCCTGAAGCTCCTGAAAGTTCCCAACCTGGGCAGAGCGCGCCCAGACAACCTTGTCCACCTATCCCTTCTCCTGTGCAGCAAGCTTCTTGCAAACCCCGCCCCTTCAGCAGCCCTCTCTCTGCTAGGAAGCCTCTCAGACCACCTAACTTTCCTCTGCCCCAGAGCAACCCTGTCCTCCACAAACAACTGGAATCTCAGTCTCCCCAAGTAGTCCACCTGTCTTAGCTTTCCAACCCCACTAATCTCCAGAGCACCATGCAATGTGGGTTTGTGCTCCCATAGCAGATTTCCAGGGCTAGGTGTTCAGCAGTCCTAGGCTTCCACCCCCTCCCTGCTCCATTTCTCTTCCTCCTATGGGTGAGCTGGGATGGGGGAAGGGCTTGGGTCCCACCAGGTCAAGGCTTTGTTATGTTACCCCGTTTCGTGAGGTCTGCTCTGTTCTCCAGGTGTATTGAGTCTGGTGCAGCCTTCTTTCCTGTTGCTCTTTCAGGATTAGTTGTATTAACTATATTTTCGTAATATATGTGGTTTTTGGAGGAGTTCTTTGTCTCACCTCTCATGCCGCCATCTTGAATCCCCAGAACATCGACCTGCCTCCGGTCTTATGATAGATGTTAAGACGCTTACAAATAGGATGTATACCCTGACTTAGGGCTTAAATACTTGAAGGAATAATAGTTTTAAGCTAAACTGTCTCTACTTTGTGACACTGTTATTTTTACTTACTTGATGTTAAATTCCTAAACTCCCTGTTTCTCCCATCAGGAAATGTAAACTACTTTATTATCAATTTTCTAGGAACAGAAATCTGAAAGCATGACTCCTATCCCTGTTAGTAAAAAGCGTACCTTAAACGTTAATGAGCGTGTTCATTAAATGAAAATGTGTTTCGACTTTAATCCTTCACTGTATTTGTTCATTATAGAAATTGACCTTGACGTTTCATCTTCTAACTTTTGGCTTTTTCTTGTAGGATATTAATGCCCATGCCTGTGTTACTGGTAAGCCCATCAGTCAGGGAGGAATCCATGGACGAATCTCTGCTACTGGCCGGGGAGTTTTTCATGGGATTGAAAACTTCATCAATGAAGCTTCTTACATGAGTATTTTAGGAATGACACCAGGATTTGGAGATAAAACATTTGTTGTTCAGGTAAAAATGTTTGCCTTCGTAAAGTATAATTGATATGCATATAAGTTTATCAAAGATTTTAGACTTACAAATTTTAAAATTTGAGTCTTTTGAATCTCTCAAGTTTTAGAAGGTATGTTTTCAGAGTAATATATCCTTTACTTTTTGAACTTTGGTATGATTCATGTTACTAAATACGAAGGAAACTATCACCAACTTCTTTTTTGGTCAATACTTATGTCGAAATTGCATTAAGGGAAGGCTCTTAGTCTAATATGGGTATATAGAGTATACAGGAAGTTTGCATAATGATCCAGATTTCAACTTTCAGGAAGAATTTGCTTGGTATTTGATTATTTTACTCAGAGGAATCTAAATTAAGTTGAGTATTTCTTTAAAATAGAGCTCATTTTACTCCCTTTTAGTGACCAGTTACAACCATAGGACATCTGGTCTTCAAGGACTGAAGTCCAGGGTGGTGTGGTTGGCGCCACAGCCATTTCTTCGCTAGGCAACTGGGCTGCACCTAACTGAACTTCAGAACTCTTCATCATAGAGAACAAAGGGCTAGGCACCACATTCTAAAACAGAAATTATAAAGAGAAGCCACTTAGTACTTTTTTTTTTTTGATTGGTACTTCTTAACAGAATGTCTATTGGTGAGGATATGACTTTTACCATCTGTACTAGGACTTTGATTTTTGTCTTGTGTAATTATCCCTCATAGGGATTTGGGAATGTGGGCCTGCACTCTATGAGATATTTACATCGTTTTGGTGCTAAATGTGTTGGTGTTGGTGAATCTGATGGGAGCATATGGAATCCAGATGGTATTGACCCAAAGGAACTAGAAGACTTCAAACTGGTATGTTAATCTAGTATCTGGATGGTTTGATTACCTGAACATTAAATTGAAGTAAGTCTTACTGAAATCTGTTTCCATTGCTTATTTTTTAAAATATAAAGAGCCCTTAATAAATGAGTCTTCATTATAGGCACTAAACATAAACATCTAACCTTTGGTTAATTAATTGTGATTTTCCATGAATTGCAGCAACATGGATCAATCCTTGGCTTCCCCAAGGCAAAGGTCTATGAAGGGAGCATCTTGGAGGCCGACTGTGATATACTGATCCCTGCTGCTAGTGAGAAGCAGCTGACCAAGTCCAATGCACCCAGAGTCAGAGCCAAGGTGAGAGTATGGTGGGGACTGCGCCCAGCCTTACCACTGTGGACCGGCTGAAAGCTTGTCAGAGGGAAGCTCTAACCACATTGCTGCTTCTCTTTTTTTACAGCCCTATTGGGATTTAATTCACATACCATACAAGTCACCCAAGTGTACAATTTAATTGCTTTTAGTATATTCACAGAGCTGTGCAACCATCACTGTGGGTTTCCTCTTCAACCAAACTTCCAAAAAGTAGTTAGGGAAATAGAAAGGTGAAAAATACTTTTATATACTTCATAGAGAAAAATAACTCTTATTAACTTAATGTAAACTGGAATTACACTTCTCTGCACAGCTCCCTGCCCATATACACACATCTCTTGGGTGGGAGTGGAGGGGATTTGGTGGTGTAATTGCAATTCTGTATGTTCCTGACTGTCTTGCAGATCATTGCTGAAGGTGCCAACGGACCGACAACTCCAGAAGCTGATAAGATTTTCCTGGAGAGGAACATTATGGTTATTCCAGTAAGTCATCTATGTTTGCCTGGTTTCACATGTGCTTGGAATAATAATTGTCTTTTGCAAGGAATTGGAGGGAGGGAGATTGTTGGTTTCCCAAACTGTAATGAATTCTTCATCTTTATTTTGCTTCTAAGAAAATAAAGTAGAAGCATAGTTAGTATTGTACTAATCTTCTCAGCCTGTTAGTTTTCACTTTGACGTGAACATTCTCTCCCAACTTTCAGGCTTTCTTTTTTTTTTGTAGATAATTGTTTTTTATTGAAGGGTAGTTGACACACAGTATTACATTACATTAGTTTCAGGTGTACAACACAGTGATTCAACATTTATCTACATGATAATTCTAGGTACCAGCTATAACAATACAAGGTTGTTTCCATATTTTGACTATATTCCTTATGCTATACATTACATCCCGGTTACTTATTTATTTTACAATTGGAAGTGTGTATTTTTTGTGTGTGTGTGAGGGTATCTCTCATATTTATTGATCAAATGGTTGTTAACAACAATAAAATTCTGTATAGAGGAGTCAATGCTCAATGCACAATCATTAACCACCCCAAGCCTAATTTTCGTCAGTCTCCAATCTTCTGAAGCATAACGAACAAGTTCTTACATGGAGAACAAATTCTTACATATTGAATAAGTTACACGGTGAGCAGTACAAGGGCAGTCATCACAGAAACTTTTGGTTTTGCTCATGCATTATGAACTATAAACAGTTCAAATATGAATAGTCATTTGGTTTTTATACTTGATTTATATGTGGCTACCACATTTCTCTCTTTATTATTATTATTTTTAATAAAATGCTGAAGTGGTAGGTAGATACAAGATAAAGGTAGAAAACATAGTTTAGTGTTGTAAGAGAGCAAATGTAGATGATCAGGTGTGTGCCTGTAGACTATGTGTTAATCCAAGCTAGACCAGGGCAATAAAACATCCACGTATGCAGATTTCTCTCAGAAAAGGGGGGGTGAGGTTCTAAGCCTCACCTCTGTTGATCCCCAATTTCTCACCTGATGGCCCCCCTGCGACTGTGCCTGTCTTAGGTTGTTCCTCCCTTGAGGAATCTTACCTGTCTCTGGCTAACCAGCATCTTCCAGGGCCATACAGGGAAATGTGAAGTTGGTAAGTGAGAGAGAAGCCTTATTGTTTGAAAAGGTTAGCTTTTTACTTCTTTGCATATTTATGCCCTGTGGCTTCTACGCCCAGTATTTGTCTTGAGGTATCTTTACCACTTGGAAGAATTATGATACTAGGTAAATTTGATATGAGGCACAAATTATATTTAAGGGTTGTAATTAGGAAGGAAGAAGAAAAGCTATAGAAGTAGCAGGCGGAAGAAAACATGGGAAGATTGATTATTTCTTTGACATATCTTCTTGTAGAGTAACTTCAGCATGTATAGGTTTTAAACTACTAATTAAATTGCGCACACACATTAACATAATAGGAGTATAGTTACATAACCAAAGCATACCTGTAATTACCAGCCATCTCCAGTGAAACCAAGAAAACCAGTTAGGCACCTTAGGCATTTGTGAAAACTTATCTATGATATGGTGGATATTGTCCAACTGAACTTAAACAGTCTGAGAGAAATCAGACAAATTAAAACAACCCATTCCTGGGGACTGTTCACATCCCATATGTTCTTTTAACAGTAAATAGTCTGTAGTTGTAAGATTTTGGAGCACTACAATTTGCACTTCTCCTAATTCTTGGTTGAGTTCCAACAGTATAGATCCACTCAAATTTGTCGTTTTACTGAATGCACAGGCCAGCTTAGATATCTCCTTCTTCATTCCCATGGCAAGTCCAGGAACCGGTGGGATGAGTGCATCTACAGCTGTAGCAGTGCGTGGATCTTTGTTGGGGTTTTTTGATGATCATCTTCTGGCATGAGTCTTCCAGAGAGTGCTGATGTTGGAAGTTCTTTTTCATATCGTATCTTAGTTCATTTTCGGGGTAGCCCAATAAGGCTTTGATCCTCTGTATAAACACAAACAGACCCTTTGCCTACACTTTTATATGCCCTTTACACCCTTGTGTAGAACTCATTGGAGGTCTCCACACAGGAACTGCCTTTTTGTGTGTGTGTGTGTGTGTGTGTCATTAATGTACACTTACATGACGAATATTATGTTTACTAGGCTCTCCCCTATACCAGGTCCCCCCTATAAACCCGTTTACAGTCACTGTCCATCAGCATAGCAAATGTAGAATCACTACTTGCCTTCTTTGTGTTGTACAGCCTTCCCCTTTCTCCCACCCCACCATGCATGCTAATCTTAATGCCCCCCTTCTACTCCACCCCTCTTATCCCTCCCTACCCACCCATCCTCCCCAGTCCCTTTACCTTTGGTACCTGTTAGTCCATTCTTGAGTTCTGTGATTCTGCTGCTGTTTTGTTCTTATATTCCACAGATAAGTGAAATCTTTTGGTATTTCTCTTTCTCCGCTTGGCTTGTTTCACTGAGCATAATACCCTCCAGCTCCATCCATGTTGCTGCAAATGGTAGGATTTGCCCTTTTCTTATGGCTGAGTAGTATTCCATTGTGTATATGTACCACATCTTCTTTATCCATTCATCTATCGATGGACATTTAGGTTGCTTCCAATTCTTGGCTATTGTAAATAGTGCTGCAATAAACATAGGGGTGCATCTGTCTTTCTCAAACTTGATTGCTGCGTTCTTAGGGTAAATTCCTAGGAGTGGAATTCCTGGGTCAAATGGTAAGTCTGTTTTGAGCATTTTGATGTACCTCCATACTGCTTTCCACAATGGTTGAACTAATTTACATTCCCACCAGCAGTGTAGGAGGGTTCCCCTTTCTCCACAGCCTCGCCAACATTTGTTGTTGTTTGTCTTTTGGATGACAGCCATCCTTACTGGTGTGAGGTGATACCTCATTGTAGTTTTAATTTGCATTTCTCTGATAATTAGCGATGTGGAGCATCTTTTCATGTGTCTGTTGGCCATCTGTATTTCTGTTTTGGAGAACTGTCTGTTCAGTTCCTCTGCCCATTTTTTAATTGGGTTATTTGTTTTTTGTTTGTTGAGGTGTGTGAGCTCCTTATATATTCTGGACGTCAAGCCTTTATCGGATGTGTCATTTTCAAATATATTCTCCCATACTGTAGGGATCCTTCTTGTTCTATTGATGGTGTCTTTTGCTGTACAGAAGCTTTTCAGCTTAATATAGTCCCACTTACTCATTTTTGCTGTTGTTTTCCTTGCCCGGGGAGATATGTTCAAGAAGAGGTCACTCATGTTTATGTCTAAGAGGTTTTCGCCTATGTTTTCTTCCAAGAGTTTAATGGTTTCATGGCTTACATTCAGGTCTTTGATCCATTTTGAGTTTACTTTTGTATATGGGGTTAGACAATGGTCCAGTTTCATTCTCCTACATGTAGCTGTCCAGTTTTGCCAGCACCACCTGTTGAAGAGACTGTCATTTCGCCATTGTATGTCCATGGCTCCTTTATCAAATATTAATTGACCATATATGTCGGGGTTAATGTCTGGATTCTCTAGTCTGTTCCATTGGTCTGTGGCTCTGTTCTTGTGCCAGTACCAAATTGTCTTGATTACTATGCCTTTATAGTAGAGCTTGAAGTTGGGGAGTGAGATCCCCCCTACTTTATTCTTCTTTCTCAGGATTACTTTGGCTATTCGGGGTCTTTGGTGTTTCCATATGAATTTTAGAATTATTTGTTCTAGTTCATTGAAGATTGTTGCTGGTAGTTTCATAGGGATTGCATCAAATTTGTATATTGCTTTGGGCAGGATGGCTATTTTGACAATATTAATTCTTCCTAGCCACGAGCATGGGATGAGTTTCCATCTGTTAGTGTCCCCTTTAATGTCTCTTAAGAGTGACTTGTAGTTTTCAGAGTATAAGTCTTTCACTTCTTTGGTTAGGTTTATTCCTAGGTATTTTATTTTTTTTGATGCAATTGTGAATGGAGTTGTTTTCCTGATTTCTCTTTCTGTTGGTTCATTGCTAGTGTATAGGAAAGCCACAGATTTGTGTGTGTTGATTTTGTATCCTGCAACTTTGCTGTATTCCGATATCAGTTGTAGTAGTTTTGGGGTGGAGTCTTTAGGGTTTTTTATGTACAGTATCATGTCATCTGCAAATAGTGACAGTTTAACTTCTTCTTTACCAATCTGAATTCCTTGTATTTTTTTGTTTTGTCTGATTGCCGTGGCTAGGACCTCCAGTACTATGTTAAATAACAGTGGGGAGAGTGGGCATCCCTGTCTTGTTCCCGATCTCAGAGGAAATGCTTTCAGCTTCTTGCTGTTCAATATAATGTTGTCTGTGGGTTTATCATAGATGGCCTTTATTATGTTGAGGTACTTGCCCTCTATTCCCATTTTTGCTGAGAGTTTTTATCATGAATGGATGTTGAACTTTGTCAAATGCTTTTTCAGCATCTATGGAGATGATCATGTGGTTTTTGTCTTTCTTTTTGTTGATGTGGTGGATGATGTTGATGGACTTCTGAATGTTGTACCATCCTTGCATCCCTGGGATGAATCGCACTTGGTCATGGTGTATGATCGTTTTGATGTATTTTTGAATTCGGTTTGCTAATATTTTGTTGAGTATTTTTGCATCTACGTTCATCAGGGATATTGGTCTGTAGTTTTCGTTTTTGGTGGGGTCTTTGCCTGGTTTTGGTATTAGGGTGATGTTAGCTTCATAGAATGAGTTTTGGAGTATCCCCTCCTCCTCTATTTTTTGGAAAACTTTAAGGAGAATGGGTATTATGTCTTCCCTGTATGTCTGATAAAATTCTGAGGTAAATCCATCTGGCCCGGGGGTTTTGTTCTTTGGTCGTTGTTTGATTACCGCTTCAATTTCGTTGCTGGTAATTGGTCTGTTTAGATTTTCTGTTTCTTTCTGGGTCAATCATGGAAGGTTGCATTTTTCTAGGAAGTTGTCCATTTCTCCTAGGTTTCCCAGCTTGTTAGCATATAGGTTTTCATAGTATTCTCTAATAATTCTTTGTATTTCTGTGGGGTCCGTCGTGATTTTTCCTTTCTCGTTTCTGATCCTGTTGATTTGTGTTGACTCTCTTCTTAATAAGTCTGGCTAGAGGCTTATCTATTTTGTTTATTTTCTCGAAGAACCAGCTCTTGGTTTCATTGATTTTTGCTATTGTTTTATTCTTCTCAATTTTATTTATTTCTTCTCTGATCTTTATTATGTCCATGCTTCTGCTGACCTTAGGCCTCATCTGTTCTTCTTTTTCCAATTTCGATAATTGTGACATTAGACCATTCATTTGGGATTGCTCTTCCTTTTTTAAATATGCTTGGATTGCTATATACTTTCCTCTTAAGACTGCTTTTGCTGTGTCCCACAGAAGTTGGGGCTTAGTGTTGTTGTTGTCATTTGTTTCCATATATTGCTGGATCTCCATTTTGATTTGGTCATTGATCCATTGATTATTTAGGAGTGTGTTGTTAAGCCTCCATGTGTTTGTGAGCCTTTTTGCTTCTTTGTACAGTTTATTTCTAGTTTTATGCCTTTGTGGTCTGAAAAGTTGGTTGGTAGGATTTCAATCTTTTGGAATTTTCTGAGGCTCTTTTTGTGGCCTAGTATGTGGTCTATTCTGGAGAATGTTCCATGTGCACTTGAGAAGAATGTATATCCTGTTGCTTTTGGATGTAGAGTTCTATAGATGTCTATTAGGTCCATCTGCACTACTGTGTTGTTCAGTGCTTCCATGTCCTTACTTATTTTCTGACTGGTGGATCTATCCTTTGGGGTGAGTGGTGTGTTGCAGTCTCCTAGAATGAATGCATTGCAGTCTATTTCCCCCTTTAGTTCTGTTAGTGTTTGTTTCACATATGCTGGGGCTCCTGTGTTGGGTGCATATATATTTAGAATGGTTATATCCTCTTGTTGGACTGAGCCCTTTATCATTATGTAGTGTCCTTCTTTATCTCTTGTTACTTTCTTTGTTTTGAAGTCTATTTTGTCTGATATTAGTACTGCAACCCCTGCTTTCTTCTCGCTGTTATTTGCCTGAAATGTTTTTCCATCCCTTGGCTTTTAGTCTGTACATGTCTTTGGGTTTGAGGTGAGTTTCTTGTAAGCAGCATATAGATGTGTCTTGCTTTTTTATCCATTCTATTACTCTGTGTCTTTTGATTGGTGCATTCAGTCCATTAACATTTAGGGTGACTATTGAAAGATATGTACTTATTGCCATTGCAGGTTTTAAATTCGTGGTTACCAAAGGTTCAAGGTTAGCCTCTTTAGTATCTTACTGCCTAACTTAGCTCGCTTATTGAGCTGTTATATACACTGTCTGGAGATTCTTTTCTTCTCTCCCTTCTTATTCCTCCTCCTCGATTCTTCATATGTTGGGTGTTTTGTGCTGTGCTCTTTCTAGGAGTGCTCCCATCTAGAGCAGTCCCTGTAAGATGTCCTGTAGAGGTGGTTTGTGGGAAGCAAATTCCCTCAGCTTTTGTTTGTCTGGGAATTGTTTAATCCCACCGTCATATTTGAATGATAGTCGTGCTGGATACAGTATCCTTGGTTCAAGGCCCTTCTGTTTCATTGCATTTAATATGTCATGCCATTCTCTTCTGGCCTGTAAGGTTTCTGTCAAGAAGTCTGATGTTAGCGTGATGGGTTTTCCTTTATAGGTGACCTTTTTCTCTCTAGCTGCCTTTAAAACTCTTTCCTTGTCCTTGATCTTTGCCATTTTAATTATTATGTGTCTTGGTGTTGTCCTCCTTGGATCCTTTCTGTTGGGGGTTCTGTGTATTTCCGTGGTCTGTTTGATTATTTCCTCCCCCAGTTTGGGGAAGTTTTCAGCAATTATTTCTTCTAAGATACTTTCCATCCCTTTTCCTCTCTCTTCTTCTTCTGGTACCCCCATAATACGGATATTATTCCTTTTGGATTGGTCACACAATTCTCTTAACATTGTTTCATTCCTGTAGATCCTTTTATCTCTCTCTGCATCAGCTTCTATGCGTTCCTGTTCTCTGGTTTCAATTCCATCAATGGCCTCTTGCATCCTATCCATTCTGCTTATAAACCCTTCCAGAGTTTGTTTCATTTCTGCGATCTCCTTTCTGGCATCTGTGATCTCTTTCCGGACTTCATCCCATTTTTCTTGCGTATTTCTCTGCATCTCTGTCAGCATGTTTATGATTCTTATTTTGAATTCTTTGTCAGGAAGACTGGTTAGGTCTGTCTCCTTCTCTGGTGTTGTCTCTGTTATCTTTGTCTGCCTGTAGCTTTGCCTTTTCATGGTGATAGGAATAGTTTGCAGAGCTGGGACGAGTGACGGCTGGAAGGACTTCCTTTCTTGTTGGTTTGTGGCCCTCCTCTCCTCGGAGAACAGCGACCTCTAGTGGCTTGTGCTGCGCAGCTGCGCGCAGACAGGGTTTCTGCTTCCTGCCCGGCTGCTATGGAGTTAATCTCCACTGTTGCTGTGGGCGTGGCCTGGCTCAGGCAGCTGCTCCAAAATGGTAGAGTCGCGCTGGAGCGGGAGTGGCCTGGAGGCTATTTATCTCCATAAGGGGCCTCCCTGCTCCCTGCAGCCTGGGGGTTAGGGTGCCCAGAGATCCCTGGATTCGCTACCTCTGGATTAAGTGTCCCGCCCTGCCCCTTTAAGACTTCCAAAAAGCACCCGCCAAAAGAAAACAACGACCACAAAAAAAAAGTAAAAATAAAAAATAAAAAGTAAATTAAAAATTTTTTAAATTAAAAAAATAAAAATATAAATTAAAAATGGCCACTCGTTTTTCTTTATTCTCTGGTGCCAGCCTCAGGCATCTGCTCACCGGTCTTGCTGCCCTGTTTCCCTAGTATTGGGGTCCCTATCCCTTTAAGACTTCCAAAAAGGGCTCGCCAAAACAAAACAGCAAAAAAAAAAAAGAAAAAAAATGACCGCTCGCTTTTCTTATGTCCTCCGGCGCCAGGCCTCCTTTACCCGCTCACTGTTCTTGCTGCCCTATTTCCCTAGTATCCAGGGCCCTGGGCACGCACTGTGTCTGCGCTCTGGCCCGGATGGCTGGGGCTGGGTGTTCAGCAGTCATGTGCTCCGTCTCCCTCCCGCTCTGCCTACTCTTCTCCCGCTGGGAGCTGGGGGGAGGGGCGTTCAGGTCCCGGGGGGCCGGGGCTTGTGTCTTACCCCCTTTACAAGGCACTGGGTTCTCGCAGGTGTGGATGTGGTCTGGATGGTGTCCTGTGTCTTCTGGTCTTTATTCTAGGAAGAGTTGTCTTTGTTATATTTTCATAGATATATGTGGTTTTGGGAGGAGATTTCCGCTGTTCTACTCACGCCGCTATCTTGGCTCCAGCTCTCAGGCTCTTTCTTGAGTGTGTATTTAGCCTTCTTTAAGAGTCCAGTTGCAGAAATGTGTATTGTGCTAGAAATGCTATTCTAATTTACATTCTGAGATTTCTCTATGATTACTAACCTCATGTGTTGCAAATGTCCCTGCTGCATTATGCAGAAAGCTAACAGGAAGAACAGGTACTTGGGTTTTTCACTAGATAAGCATGGAGTTTATACCAAAAGGTTATTGGAATTTAGAAGTTAGTATATAGGCTTGTGAAACACTTTGAAGAATCCCTTTTGCTGAAAGCACATAAGAAATTCAAATCAACTGGAATAGACTGTCCTTAGGTAGTGGGAGAGGGAATGCTAATCTTCTGGTGAGACATGCTGTGGACAATCCATCCGGGAGCTAAGGGGCAAATAATTTTGTCTGAGAACTGTTTGGGTGGAGAGGAGACTAACCAAAATTGATTAATAAACCAAAAAAATTGGGAAGGGGACTTGTGAAATGTGAGTGCGAAATTCCTGATACTATCTAAGATGTATAGGAAGTTTAAAACTAAATCTGCTTTGTTATGTAAGTTGAGCTCCTGTATTCATTGTAAGCTTTTATTAAAACCATTATCTTCTAATTTCTTTGGTGTCTTGTCTCATTTTTGTATATAGGATCTCTACTTGAACGCTGGAGGAGTGACAGTGTCTTACTTTGAATGGCTGAAGAATCTAAATCATGTCAGCTATGGCCGTTTGACCTTCAAATATGAAAGGGATTCTAACTACCACTTGCTCAGTAAGTTCTGATGATCTTGTTCTCCAGAACTCTTTTGGGCCATTTGAAAGGCAGAAAAAGCTTCCATTTAAGGGGACTAATTTCTTTTTTGTAACCCTAGAGTAAATAATCTCAGAACAGAAAAATAGTGTTCTGTCTCATGAGTGTTAGACAGTTTCTTTATGGGTATTCAATATATTAACACTCTGAAATATATTTATAGTCAAATGTCTGTTCTGTGATGTAATGTTCCCAGAACATAATCTACAAATCAGTGATACAAAGATTATCATTTTAAACCAAGAATTCCTGGTGAGACTACTCCATTTCTATCTCTGGTTGCTCTTAGTAAAGGCCTATATGCAGAGTTAAAAATCTATGGAGTCTTCTGATGAGTTTTCTTTGACTAGAGTAGGGCTCCAGAGTTAACAGTAAAATTTCATTAAGCTGAAATAAGACCAAGACCTCCCACTGAGCTGCTCCGCTCAGCCCACTCTGAGAATCTGGGTGAAGTGTCCATCTATTTCCATTTCTTTTTCCCCCAGCATTTTCTTTATAACAGAGCCAAGGAAAAACCCTGGTAATGGGTGTTATGGAAACAGCAGTGACCTAAATTCACATTTATATAGGAATTTAGCAAAGAGCTTTATTCCTTTTTTAACTGAGTTTTAAATGATCAACCCTTTTGTGTCCTTTATGCTGACAGTTTCCAAAACTGTGTATTACTTTTTGGGTTGTGGATGTAGTTTGGGACTACTTTTGGTTCGATTTCATTTTCTTTTCTCTAGCTGTATCTTATCTTCATCTCTTGGCTTTTTATAGTGTCAGTTCAAGAGAGTTTGGAAAGAAAATTTGGAAAGCATGGTGGAACTATTCCCGTTGTGCCCACAGCAGAGTTCCAAGACAGGATATCGGTGAGTGTGCTTGTGGCTGTGCACTTGGCGGGTAGATGGATCGGAGTAGAGGGTGGTAATCAGCATAACAGTAGTTAATGACTCCTGTATGCTCTGTGCCTTCCTCTTCCATTACATTCAAAAGAGGGAGCAAGAATCCTATTTTAAAGTAAATAATTAATGGTTCAGCTTTTGGTACTTTTGAAATACAGATGACTCACCAACAGTTTCTAATGTAATAGGAAGGATTATTGTATCTTTTAGCTCCACTAAAAAAGCTTCAAAGAAATAGAATTAAAAAGGAAACATTACTAAAATTAAGTTACAATGAGAGCAAATAAAATTAAAATATGATTAAAAATTAAAGATTATCCTTGCAAACTAAATGTCTATTTTTAATTAAATGTTCTCTGTTGAGTTGTATAACCAATACTGTAACAATGTCATTTTATAATCTCAATACAATATTTTAACAACACAAATAATTAAAGCTTATAAACTAAAAAAAAAAAGGAAACATTAGATTAAATTATATAAACAATTGAAATTGCTATATGGTCATGAATAAGAGAATTAAAGAAAACAGACTAGAAAAGATATTTTACATTAACTAGCTATTGACAGGACATATTAATAGTGCAGACACACCACAAAGAGAACTTAACTTCTTTGCCAGTAAAATGGCAAAAGACATGAACAAAAGTCACAGGAAATAAACCTAGAAAAAAAATACTAAACATCACGGTTAAATACCAATTAGAATAAGGTCTCTTTAATGTATTAAACTAGCATAAATAATTACTGGATCTTGTACTCACCGTATCTGTGGTGAAGCAGTTTTGCTTTTTTTCCTGACACTGCAGATTGTTGCAGGTCTTTGGAAAATGTAGAGTTCTTAAAGTGTTCCTGCCCTTTGACACTATAATGACGTTCCCTCTGAGAATTTATCCTAAGAAAATGAAGGAGATGCACAATGAAGTCATCGGAACTATGTTTGCAGTCAGTTTTTTAATTAGGTTTAACATATATATGTATGTATGTATGTATGTATGTATATACACACACACATATATGGCATCTGTGGCAGAGAAACGGCTGCATTATAATGTACCTTCTTATGAAATACTCAGTCCTGGAAAGTAACTTAGATTATATTGCAACATGGGGAAAAGTTAAGGATTTTGTTTTGAAGAAGAAATGCTTTGCCACACTGAGCACTTAACAGTTCCCCTAAGTGAGCCCCCTTTCCCAGAGCTGTGTCTTGTTAGTTCTGGCCCCTCTGGCCAGCATGCCCTGTCCTGCTCCCTGCTGCAGTATACCACATCTTTGTCTCTCCCTGCGGGGCCCCTCCACCGGCCAGGGTTCCATACATACTTGTGCCAGTGCTGCTTTCAGATGGGCTCCTTGCTCCTCCCTGTGGCCGCCCCATGACCCAGCACACACCTGGCGGAGAGCAGCCAGGCAGACAGAAACCTCCAGAGGAAGTACAGAAAGAGGACAGCCAGCGAGTTAGGAAGACAGCTGCAATGATTGTCTTTTTATCCCTCCTTCAGAAATCTTTGTGTTTAGGCTAAGATTAGTATCAATCTTTCAGATGCTTTCAGTGCTTCTAATTTTAGGCGTTGGTGCCATTTCTTACCTTGCTGACTTAATTGCTGCAGGAGTAGTGTCAGTTGGAAAACCAGTTTCTTTCCAGCCCCTTTACTTCTAGGTACCCCTCCCCTGCCATGCTTTGTCCCTGCCAGGACCTGCATCACTGACCTACTTTTCACTGTCCCTCATCACCCCAATGCCCTCAATTTTCTTCTTCCCCAACTTCAATTCCAGGCTCCATCTTTAGAGTCACTATCTGGTCTTGTTCTGCTTCATCATATTTCCTTGTTAACACGTGAACCCTGATGAAATCCAAGACTGCCCGCTCTGTGCCTGTAGCCCTACGCAGGAGGCCCTGATGGCTGCCCAGCAGTTACACTCCTTTTACCTGTCCCTTTCATTTTCTTGTTCCCCTGATTGATTCTGTCATAGTCTCTCTCCTCTCTCCCCTGTACTCTATCTCAGACTTCATATGTATTCACAGAAAAAATTAAGCAGTCAGAGAACTTTCACACCTACCCAGCTCCTGGTGTCTGTTCCCTGTCTTATGTCATCTGCCTCTTATTAAAGAGCAACTCTTGTGCTTCCGTCTAAGCCTAAGTCTTGCCTGGGCGTTGGATGGCTGTTTGCAGCTTCTCAGCTGCGCTGCTCAAGCACACCTTCCCCTTGCCCTGCACTGTCAGTGATCCCACAGTTCAGTCACTTCTGTCAGTGTACAAATGCTGTCCTAATACAAGATAAATCTTAATCCCTCTCCCCCTTCCAAGTCGTACCATTCCTATTTAATTTATAGCAAACCTCGTTATTATATGTGTTGTGTATACTGTCTCCAGTTCTTTTGTGCACAAACCTATTATGCCCTCAACTCCACCTAAACTGTTGTCAAGTCACCATGATGTCAGCATTGCCAAATCCAATGGGCATTTCCCAGTCATTATCTTACCTTTAACAGCCGTGGTTACAAGTCATTGCTATCCCTTGAAATATTTTCTTCTCTTAGCATCCTGGACATCACATTTTCCTGGTTTTCTTCCTGCCTCACTAGCCATCCTTACTGCATTTTGCTGGTCCTCTTCATCTCTCCACCCTCTTAACGTTGGAAGTCCTCATGGTTTTAAGTCAAGTGCCATCTCCTCCCACTAGAATGTAAACTCCATGAGAACAGGGAATTTACATCATGTTGTTTTATGCTGTGTCCCCAGTGCCTGGTAAAGTGCCTGGCACATAGTAGGCACTCAGTAAATGTTCAGTGAATGCATGAAACAGCAGTATTCTACCCATAAAGCAAGATTTTTTCCTCTTCCTAACCTGATTGACAAGACAAAATTTAACCCAAGTGCTTGATTAGAAATGCACTAGAAAGATACCTTCTTAAGTGAGTAGAGTATTAACAGGATGAACTTCAGCATTGTTAGTGATCCACTTTATTTTTATCTGGCATATCAGGATATGAGTTTGATAGCTGTTAGGATTGGTGGTGGTAGTTAATTGTCCTAAAATTTTAGAAAGCATTCTAAAAACTGAATTTTTAGAATTAAAAGATAGTTAGAGGAATCTATTGAAACAAATTGACTTACAGAGATAATTGCCAAAGGAAAGAGACAAGCTCAACTTGTTAGTCCCAGCCTGGGTTATATCCTACCTCTAAAAATAGCCTTTTATAATCTTGGCCGACTTCTCTGGTTGCCACTTTCCTCATCAGTAGAATTAAGAGGGGAGGGGGAATAATCAAGATGCTGCTAAAATCTATCCAGCTTTAAAAGTTGGTGGCACTGCTGAGTGTAGTCAGGATTCCACCCCAGAGCTGCTCTCAGAGGTGGCCGGTTCCTTCTGTGCCCTGGGTGGTGACCCTTGTCAGCCGGGAGCAGAGGTGGGTAACCAGGGCCAATCTCACCACCTGCCCTCATGTTTCTTTGTCCATACTTTCTGTGTTCATTGTTTTACCATGATCTTATTTCATGAGTATTTGTGTCAAATGTAATGAAAACTAAATTGTGGTTAAAAGAAGACAAACCCAAGTAGGTAGGTATCAAAATACTATACAGAAATTATCTTTACTGAAAGACAAACAGTAAATCTGGCTGTATATTTACTTAAAAATCCTTTGTGCTCTTACAGATAAAGCATGCCTCTATATGGTTTTGTTAAATGTATGTTCTTTTTCCTAACAGGGTGCATCTGAGAAAGACATCGTGCACTCTGGCTTAGCATACACCATGGAGCGTTCTGCCAGGGTATGTGTGCAGGTTCTGTTCATGTTCCTCCTAATGACATAAAGTACAACCCAGCTGTGTAATCTCAGCTGCCAGATTGTGTGTAGATAGAAAATAGCCATCTGTTTTACATATTCCTCACTCGTATATAGCACAACACATGCATTTTCAGCCTTAAAATGTGTTCTCAGGGTCTTCAGTATGTTCACCAACTTGTCGAAATGAGTAAATGATACTGAGTGAGGAGGAAGTAATATTTGGCAGCTAGCTAAGTAGTCAGCCAAATGGGATTGCAGCTCAGTGCCACTCTATTATAGCAATAGGAAACTACCTTACTGTATAGAATTTGGTATAAGTAAAAGGCTTTTGGACCACTTGATCCTTATTTCAAGACCTAAAGCACTGGTTTTCCTAGTTTCCTTGTGAGCTGTGATTCTGTCCACTTAGCTTCAATTTGAAATAGCTAAACAGATATTAATAGTGATACTTGTTAATTTTTTAATTGAGAAATAATTGACATACAAAAATTCACCCATAAACTATAAAAGCCTTAAGTAGGTTCACAAGGCTCTGTAGCCGTCACCACTAACTGCAAGACACGTTCATCACCCCGTCCTTAATAGATCTATCAAGTGAGTTCACTCCAGATAATAGGATGTCAAAGGGGCACAGAGATAACTCACATCTAAAACTCTGAAGAGTACCTCCTTACGCTGCCCAGACAGTAGTTTATGTTGATTCTGGAGAACTGGTCCTTCCTGACTAGCAATCGTTCTGCCACCTGAGCAGTTTCTCGTTGGCTGCCTGCGTCCTGCACTTCAGTGGCAACAGGGTGGCTTTAGCTTGTGCCACACGCGATGTGCCTTGTGTGTGCATGTCCAGGCTGCTTGAGTCTGGGTGGCCCTCATCGTGCTTTCTCACCCCTTTTAGCAAATCATGCGCACGGCCATGAAGTATAATCTGGGATTGGACCTGAGAACAGCTGCCTATGTCAACGCCATAGAGAAAGTCTTCAAAGTGTACAATGAAGCTGGTGTAACCTTCACATAGGCGGATTGGGACTGGCTGCTCCACTACCTTCTTCACCTCTTCATCTGCAGGCCTATCACAAGTTTACATGTAACCACAGAAATCTCTCTCTGCCGACTTACTAGATAGATAAGGACACCGCTCTCAACAAGTCAATCCGAATCAGCCCCTTAAGAGGAAAGAAGTTAAGGTTAGGGGATCATGTACAAGCTGATGAGTATTGAAAGTAGAAATTACCTATGCCATACAGCCCCTGGGTATTTCACCTTTAAATAAAGTATCTTCCATCTGCTTATGCTGCCTTGCTCCACGGCTGCTTCCCACCATGGCCAGAGCTGTGGCCCCAAAAGGCACCTGCTGTCCAAGAGCAGTCAGTTGCTTAATGCTTCAGCTCTGGACAAGTCTGAGACATGCTGTCACTTTGACACATTTAAGAAGCAGTTGTGTGGCATTTCAGAAGGTGGCGTGGTCCCCAAGTGGATTACTGATACTTTACATCAGCAAAAGAACTCAATTTTACAGGCTGCAAACAAAAATAAAAGCTGTTTTGCTTCATACCTTTTATTCTTTTAGAATTAAAAAAAGTACATGCCGCTGTAATAAAATTGCCTTTAATCACTCAACAAGCCTATAACCTTGACTGAAGCAGTGAATGCCTGTAAACATAATAATTGAAAAAGGCTAGTATTTTTTTATAACATAGAATAATATCATTTGTAGCTTGTCAATCATGAATTGTCCAGCAAAAATTAAAAACACGATGGAGAATTAAGTTATCTTCATGCCTGCAAATGATGGACTCTATTTTTAAGACTGTTAGAATTTACTAACCATAATTGATGACATATATAGTCCAAATAATACAGTAATCTTTATCATGTTAATTGCTCTTCTCTTTGGAAGATCTGTTATGTTGACTAATTGAACAGTAATTCAAGTAGAGTATCCCAGAAAAAATACTTGGGCTCCCTCTTTGGAGCCTGGCGGGCACCTCTGAGCGTTGCCAATGGCCCCAACTTGCCCTGACTGTTCTCTTTCACAGGTGCATTCACTGGGCTGGAAACCTTGGGTTGAGCATTTTGTTTGGGAGTTATTTGGCCAGAGCCTTCTGAACAGTAGTGACCCAGTAAAGTACTAGAATATTATTTATGTAATAATGAGCTTTTTTTTTAAACAATAATATCCTTTCAGAAATTTCTAACTACTTTGTAACTGCATGACTTAACCTGGTGATAAAGGCAGTTATTAAAAGTCTACCTTTTCCACACCTTGTTCTTTTCTCTGTTTTTATACTTGACAGTATCTTTCAGTAGATGATAAAACTATAATTGGGTTTCTGAAATTTTTGAAACAACTGCCTGCGTAACATTTCTTTCCACTATATTGTGAGCTCCCCACATTTTATTCTTGAATTCCTTTGGGTTTCATTCTGTTAATATCAATGGCTGTTCTTGGGGGAAGAGGTTCTAGTGCTTAAAGCTGATACACTGAAGTAAGTTTTTGGTGCATTTTTAATGAAGGGTTAGTTGATTAGGATTTTGTTCTTAATAATTTACCCACAGAATATAACAATTTAAGACAGAGTTCTAACCATAAACAGCATAACTGTATTCTAGACTGGATACCACCAACTACTTAGTTGCCAAATCTGGAGCATAACTTTCAGCTGGACTATTTGTCTGTTTCTTCCTGAGTCTGCCTCTTCCTAATTCTGAGCACCAACTCGGGCAATAGATTAAAAAGCCCCACACATGTGGACACTGTGAGCCCTTCCTACAAGCTGTGTACTTGTATTCTAGGTGGAACGTGAAAGTGAGTTGGGTGAAAAGCAGTAAGAAAACGGGCTCCAGAATATTTGGAACAATAACCAGGTGGAGCAGTAGGTTCAGGTCATGTGAAGGGGGAATAGTTGATGGCCTTTGGAATTATGTAGAGTGATTTTTTTAAAGATTAGATATATATTGATGGGTGTTACTGATATTAATGTTAGAAAACTGGTATTGTCCATGCTAACTATGAAAAATATGTAGCACTAATGTCAACTTTGGTTCCGGGAGGTTTGAGTTAATTATGATCAATTATTCTCTTGACTTCACTGAAATTTTCTGATTTGTATACTTATAATTTTTTTTTACTTACACAAAATACTCTAAAGTTAACTGCTTCTGAAATACCCATAAATGGCCTATGTAGCACTAGAAGAATATTTAACTTGTCTCATGAACTCGTGCACCAGAATGTGTTCTCTAATTACCCTGATAGATGAAGCTTAGGGAAGTGAGAAGTAAAAGCTTAGGTGTTTTGTGTTTTTTTGTTTTGTTTTAGCAGTGCTTCTGGCAACTCAGTTACTATGACTGGTGGTTTTTTAAAAACCTAGCATGTTAGTTCACAAGCTTTAAGTAAACTCCCTATTCCCTAAACTTCCCTGGCAGCCTTTTGTAGCCCTGCTACACATTAAGACAGTCAAGGGATGACCACAAAGAAAACTACATCTGTGAACCTTGAACAGAAACCACTGCAAATGTCTTAGGTCTTTCTTTGTAATACGGGTGTCATGATTTTTAATTTCTTTTGACAAATAACTTATTGGTTTATTTGTGTGTGTGTGTATGTTAATCAAAACTTACAATTAGTTTAGAGCTTCTCAAACCTAGCACTGTTGACATTTTAGGCCAGGTGATTCTTTGCTTTGGGGACTGGCCTTTGCCTTATAAGTTGTTCAAAAGTACCCCTGGCCTCTACTCATTAGATACCAATAGCACCTCTCAGCCATCACAATAAAAAATGTGGTGCCAAATTTCCCTGAGGGGCAAAGTCACCCCTATTAAGAATTTCTGGTGTAGAGAGCCAAATAGTTCTACAAGTCTTAACGATGAACAATAGCTTTTCCCTGCCAACCCAGACACCCACCTCACTATTTTCTGCTCCCAAGAGGCAACCACCACAACAATTTAAATGTTTCATTTTTGTTCTGTTCATTTCCTTTGTCCATTTTCAATTGGGTTATTTATCCTTTCATTATTGAATTGTAAAAGTTACTTATATATTATTACCCTTATCAGATATATGATTTGCAAATATTTTACTCAGTTAATGTTTGTACTTTCTTAGTGGTGTCCTTTGACACAAAAAATTTTTAATTTTGTGAGTCGAATTTATTTTTCTTTAGTTGCAGTGCTTTAGGTGTCATATCTAAGAAGCCATTGCATAATTCAAGGTCATGTAGGTCTGCTGAATTCTAACAAACATTTAAAGAATTAATACTAAGTCTGTTCAAACTCATCCAGAATGTAGGAGAACACTTGCTAATACCTTCTAGGAGACCAGTATTACCCTGATACAAAGACATTACAAGAATAGAAAACCACACCAGTATGCTTTATGAAAATAGACACACAAATAACAAAACGAATCCAGCAGCCCATTACAAGTATTATGACCAGGTAGAGTTTATTCCAGGAAGGCAAGAGTGGTTCAACATACGAAAATCAGTCATCAATATAATATACCTCTTTAAGAGAATAGGGGATTGGGGGAACCATATAATAATCTCAATAGATGAGATTTGAAAACCTATGACAAAATTCAAGAACCTTTCAAAATAGGAACACTCAGCTAGGAATGGAAAGAACTTCCTAAACATGATAAAGGGAATTCATGAAAAACCTACACCTAATGTTATACTCATTAAAAAACAAAGTTACCCCGTGAGAGGAACTAGACAGGGATTCTTGCTTTCATCACTGCTATTCAACATTGTACTGGAAGTTGTAGCCAGAGCAATTAGGCAAGAAAAAGAAAGAAAAGGCACCTGAATTGGAAAGGAAGAAGTAAAACTTTGCAGATGACATGATTCTATATGTAGAAAATATTACAGAATTCCAACGCACACCAAAAGGAGGGGGGAAAAAACCCATTAGACACACAAGTGAATTAAGCAAAGTTGCAGGGTACAAGATCAAAACTCAAAAATCAGTTGTTTTTCTCTACACCAGTAATGAGCAATCTGTAAAGAAAGCAAAACAATTCCATTTACAGTAGCATCAAAAAGAATAAAATAGGAATAAATTTAACCAATGAAGTGAGAGCCTTGTATGCTGAAAACTATAAAGCATTGTTTATAAGACTGAAAAACTTAATACTGTTAAGATGGCAGTACTACTCAAAGTAATCTACAGACTCAAAATTCCAATGGCCTTTTTTGCAAAAATAGAAAATCTAAAATTAATATGAATTGCAAGTGTCCCCAAATAACCAAAACAATGTTGAAAAGAAAAACTTGAAGGACTTCAACTTCCAACTTCAAACCTTAATACAAAGCTACAGTAATTAAGATTGTAGTACTAGCATGCAAACATATAGACCAATGGAATAGAATTAAGAATGCAAAAAAAAAACCTTGCAGTCAAATGATTTTCAACACTTTTTGTATTCGTTTCCTAGGGCTGCCTCTTCAGATATCAGAATTTTATTGTCTCACAGTTCTGGGGCCTATAAACTGAGGCATAAGGACCATGCTCCCGCTGACCCACAGTTCTCTAAGCCTCTGTTCATTTTTCATTGATTTTGGTTCCTCAGGTTGGATAATCTCACTTGTCTTATCTTCAAGTTCACTGATTCTTTGATTTGCCTGCTCAAATCTGCTGTTGTGCCCCTCCCAATGCATTTTTGTTATTTTGGTTGAACTCTCAAGTCTAGAATTTCTTGTTTCATTCTTTCATAATTTCTATCTCTTTTCTCTAGTATTCACCTCATACTTTAATTCCTTAGATGTGGTTTCCTTTAGTTCTTTAAACATGTTTAAAATAGTTGATTTAAAATCTTTGCCTAGTAAGTCCAATTTCTGGGCTTCCTCAGGCACAGTTTCAGCTTATACCCGATTAAATGGGTCACAATCTCTTTCCCTGCCTATCTTCTTTTCAGGGGATGTGTGGGGTAATGGGGAGCTGAAAACTGGACATATTAAATAATATAATGTGGCAATGCTGGAAATCAGATTCCATGCCCCTGTTCCCAGTTTATTGTTGCTGTTCATTGTTAATGAGTGTTTTAGTGATCTTTCTCAACTCATTCTATAGTCTGTTTTCTTTGTTGTTGTGTGTGGCCACTGAAATTTTTACTCAGGTTAGTGGTCAGCTAATGATCAGACAGTGATTTCTTTAAGTACCATGAACCTGTAAGTCTCCCATCTTTGCTAAGGGATGCTGTGTGCACTTGGGCCCCACCTTCAACACTCAGGCAATTTACATCTCTACCTTGGTTTTCACCTTCTGTTTACACAGAGTCCCAAGGTTAGTCAGAGGTGAGAGTTTCCAGCTTCTCAGGTCTTTACTGAGCATACATATAGCCCTACACATCCACATGGCCTTCTAGATTCCCAGAAATATTTGGAATCTTCAAAGCCCCTATGGACATTTCATTCTCCAGTTTTTCCTTTTAAGTTTTTCATTTAACCTATTGTTTGCCAAAACTATTATCCACCACTTCATACAGCAACCAACTTAAAAAGTTGCCTCTAAATGTTCAATGACAAATAGCCTCAGGGAAAAGGCTGCACTAGGTTAGCTTCTAGTCAGGACAAATAAAGGCACCCCCAGTGAAGTTAAATTATGGCAGTTCTTTGAGAATGAGGCTTGGATTTTCTGCTCTTTCCAATAATCCCATGCTGTTGGTTTTCACTGTCACTGTAGACTGTTGGTTTTCAAGGCTATAGTGGAGCTGGAGAAGGTGGAGGCCAAGAGATGATAAAAGAATGGGCAGGTTCAAAACATCACAAAGCTTGCTTGTTCTCAACAAGATGGTGTTGCCCTGTTTATTTGTTTTTAATTTCATTTACATAGATGCTCCCTGGATTGCTGTATGCCTTTGATTAATTTCCAGAGTTCTGGAAGAAGTTGATTCTTATATTTTTGCCTGTTTTCTCATTACTTTTATGGAGGAGAGAATTTTTGGAGGTCCTTGCTCTACTGTTTTTTCTGACATAAATCTCAATTGCTTTTATAACATATTTAGAGTTGAGGTTGATGTCATACCCCTCATTGTACAACACACACAGTAGAACGAAAATGAGAGATAAAAGTAGTTATTCTAGAACAGCACACTGCAATGTGAAGTCAAGGGAATGTGGGCAGTGCTCCTCCAACTCTGATGAAGGACCAGTGTTTTGGTGTTTTTGTTTGTTTCCAAATCTAAATCATTACAGTATGCTGTCCTTCATGAGAGACTAGTTGACATACAACTTGCCATGCAAGTTCAACACCCATAAATGGTCTACACCCTGCTCAAGAACTGTCCACTGATCACATTCCTGGAGGTCCAGGCAATGTCAAATTGCTATAAGAGTTTCTAAACACTCTTTCTTTACTTATCCTGTCACCAAGTGTAACAAAGTTTGCAAACCAGCAAACTTTGACTAACACTTTTTTTTTTATTGAATAAGCTAGTACATACCCTCAACAACCAAACTTTAAAATATATCTGTATTGGTTTTCTCTTAAATCCAAGCAAGCATCGTGGAAGTATGTAATGTAGAAAATGAAGATTCTTCATATTCCCATAGACACACAGAGATGAGCATGGTGAATATGTTTGCTATATATATGCTACCAGTTTTTTCTATTACACAATTATGTGTCTGTAAGAAATTAACTTATTCTGTGTATGTACTTTATAACTTATTAACTTGTTCAGGTTCCCATATGATACCCATACATTTTCCTCATTCTTAACAACCAGATAATAATACATTTTATATATACACAATAATTGTTAACCAGTCCCTACTGGTGGCCATCTAGGCAAAGGTCCTCTTTTTTCAAGCTAAGGCATTAAAACAGAATTGATGGGTATCAACTCTATATTGTGCATCAAACCTAATAAGCAGAGCAAAACTTGCCATCCTAGTGATTCCTGATTAGCATTTTGGGATGCTCCAGTCTCTTGCTATTACACAGATACTGTGATGAATCTTCTTGTTCGCCCTCTGGGCGTCTGTGTGTACCTGTGCATACCTGAAGGATAAAGTCTGGTAAGAGGAATTGCTATCCAAAGAGGGCATGCCAGTCTGCACTGCCACCCACAATGCTCTCATCCTTTCGAGTCTGGGTTTGGATTGGAGGAATTCAAAAGTCATCAGGAACCGAAACAAGATATAAGTCCAGATCTACCTTGATAGTAGTAAATGTTCAAAGGCAGGATATTTGATATATTCCTGGGCTATTCAGAGACTTACAATGCCAATTCTAAAGAAAGCCAGAAATATGGTGAGCAACTAATTCATTCCTTAAAACATCTTTTCATCTAACTTTTGCTAAGAATAAGTAACTTCCAGAAAGATAAATAAGCAATGCCACATCTAGACAAGCCATTTCCTTTTTTTACCCAAAACGCTAAGCTAAATGCTTAAACATATAACCTTTATGGTACAGCCTACTCATTGCAGGAAGGAAAGAAGCCCTCTTTCCCATTACCACCAGTTAGGCCTAATGCAAGTCTCCAAGGGGAGATCGGACAGTGGCTTCAACAGCCAGTAGGCAGTGGACTCAGTGCCTTCGTGACCAGCAGAAATGCTCTGAAACCTCTTGCAGAACATGGAGCGACTCAAGCTGTCTGAGCCTGCGCAGCTAACCTCTCAATCAGGTTGGTCTTTTATCTTCCCTGAGTCCTGTAAGAACATTTCAAGGAAAATCCACAGAACATGTAAGCCACATTATGACCCTCCCTTGGAGTGCCCTTGAAGCAGTGAGGTGTCTTAAAGCCATATATAGTTTCTGGGGAAGTAATCTTTTAGGAAATATAGACAGACACTAACAATTCTTCAAGAGCTCGCTGCTGACATGAGAAATCTTCAGGAGAGAGCATCACATCTGATTAATCATGGGGACCAAACTGACCCCCAGTGGGGGCCAACATGCGGGCCCCCTGTCCCTGCAGAGGACACTCAGGACACATTCAGTGTCTTCACCCAAACAGGAATAAAAACGGCTCTGTACACATTTCACAGTTTTTATTGAGATTCAGGAAGAGTCCAGTAGAGAAGGTCTGCTCACTGTCCCAGTTTGCCCAGGCTTTCTGCTGCATGGGTGACAGCATTTGTGACTGTGTTGGTCACCGTCTCGGTGACTTCCTTCACCACTTTGTCCCCTGTCTCTTGGGCCTTCTTCAAGGCTTCTGAAATGGCTGTCAGGAAGAAAGGGAATAATGTCCAGGTGAGCAAAGTTCACATTTCGAGTCACTTGCTGGGCTAGCATCACCTGGAGCCATCTGTGGGATGTGGCCGTCTTCCTGGATTGCGCCTGGAGGAGCACCCCAGGGCAGAGGGCCCCAGAGCTCCAGGAGGAATGCATCAAAATTTGCTTTTCTGTCTCCCAACAGCATACATTTCTTCAGTTATAAGTGAAACTGAGTGTCTGTTCATGGGTGCATTGCCTACTCAAACTTCATTTTTCTGTGAACTGCCTGTTTATATTTTTGGTAATTTTTATATTGGGTTATTGTTTCTATGACAAATACTTTCCCTCAGTTCGTGGTCTTTTTTTTTCGCTTGGCTTATGTTTTTGTTTTTTTTTTTAATATGGAAAATGTTGAAGTTTTATGTTGTCAAATTTACCTAACATTTCTTTTATGGCTGTTGGGCTTCCTGTCATGAAAAGATCCTCCTCTCCATGATTATACCAAAATCTCCTATGTTTTCTTGTAACACTCTAATAATTTCATACTATGTTTAAGTCCTTGATCCATCTGGAATCTATTTTGTTGTGTGGAATGAGGTATACGTATGCTTTTCCATAATTAAACTCAGCATACACACGCATAATAAACACTTATGTAAATATATTATTTATATAAGTATATAATTTTATGTCTTAAATGGCATGCTGCCACATAGACTTTTGTGATGCTGTCTCCTTAATATCCCAGGGACAGGACTACCTAGATGAATCCTGCTTGAGCACAGTGTGCTCCGTGGCCTCAGATGAGCACAGATCATCGCATACCAACTGAAAGCACGCAACAGCAAGGTCAGGATTTTACCTGGTGAGGCAAAGAACAGGTTGCTCCCAGCACACTTAGCTTCCCCCTTTCTCCATTCCCTTTCCCTTTTTGCTCCCTCCGCACTGCCCCCTCCTCCTGCCTCCATCCGCCCTTCCAGGCTCCGACCTCGCCATACCTTTCTCTCCAGCCTCCTTGGCATGTTCCACCACCTCCTTCACCACTCCCTCCACCACATGAACTGAAAAGGGAGACAAGTTCAGAGTGAGGGCACAGTGTGAGCCATCTTCTCCATGTGGCAGGGCCCAGACAGCCCTGGATATCCTGCGTGGGGCTCTGGGGTGCTGCCCTGCCAGGAAGAGCTGTCTTACAGGAAGGACCCCCCACAGCTGGCTTCCTAGAGAGACTCAAGCCAGGGCTGGCTGTCAGGAGACAAGCTGAGTGAGCCAGTTAAGGGCAGAGGGCTCTCCATGCTCCTCAGCCTGACGAGGCCTGGAATGCTGATGAGCAGGCCCTCCTGCCAGCTGGAGACCTGGAGCCAAGCTGGGCCTGTTTCCCAGGTCACCACACCTCTCAGGTGCCCTGCGGCCCTGCTGTGGTCCCAACAGAGGCTAGAGCAGGATGCCAAATCCCAAGGCTCCTTCAGCAAAACCAAGTCCCCGAAGCAGTGCCTCCATTAGGAGGGAACTCTGCCCGCCTGGGAAGCGCTGGAAGTCTGGCCGGTGGTGTACTAGAACTGGAAGGTTCAGGAGCCAGAACTGACTTGGGGTCTGACTCCACCCTCTGTTGTTTGGTTCCCTCGCCTGCAGAAGAGGAATACCACAGAACTCAGAGGGCTAGCAAAAGATGAAAGAGGGTGGTGAAGACCAGCTGCAGAATTAACAAACAAAATACAGACATGTATGCCACCATGTAGAAAGAACAGCAAACTTGGGCACGAGTTGTTTTTCACAAAATGTCCACCAGGTAGAACCTGGATTAGCCTCCCTGCATAGAGCTGCTGATGTCCATATACAGAAAGCAGTTTTGGGGGACTTTGAGGAAACTGAAGATGTCCTTTCTATGAATCCTGGGGGCTGACTTTGAACAGAATCAGACTTGGTGGTTTCTTAATGAAAAAATCTTTGAAGCTTTAAAGCTATGGCACAAATAAAAATCCATCTTTCTTTTCCTGCATAGGCTATTCAGAACAATCTGTTTTGACATGGAAGGGCCCCTGGTTTCCTGAGGGAATGATTTGAGCCCCCAGCTGTTCATCCAGTATCTGGGCTCCTTCCTGCCCCCAGGGACCTCCTCTGAGCAGGCCTCCCTTCCGCCATCAGCCACAGACCCCAGGGACTGGTAGAGCCCAGGTGGCAGAGCAGGTCTGACAAAAGGAGGATTGCCCGGGGCAGAGAACCCCTCATGGCTCCACCCAGAGCTGCCCTCCTCAGCTCCCATACCCCCACCTTCATCTGTCCTTGTGGGGCTGATCAGTCATTGTTCCTCATGGGCCAAGGGCTGCCCCAAGCCTGCTAGGATCAGCTTTGGATAGGCCCAGTCAAGTCTGCCCGATCCCCCAGCCCAAGAGTGGCCCAGGTAGAGAGGGGCCTTGGGTCCTTACCAGCTTCCTCTGTAGCCTTCTCCGTGCGGTGGGCCAGGCCCTCGGCGGCAAGCTTCCCCAGGCCTCCCAGCATCGTGCAGTGACAGGTGGCGTCCAAGTAGGATGCTGGGGCCTGGACCTTTGTGCTTTTATAGATGCTCTGATGCCTGGCTGGGCTCTGGGTATGAGCCCCCGCCCCAGGCAAGTGGGAGGTCAGGCAGTGAGTCAGAGCAGGCGGTGGCAGGAGGAAGAGGCTGGGTGGGGCCGCCCAGCACCCTGGCTGCAGCACTGCCCTTCTGGCACCATGGGACCCCCACCTCCTGGGCCCCTGTGAGGGGCAGGAGCAGTGAGCAGGGCTAAGGCTGAACAGAGAGGTCATTTCTTGGACACACCCCTCCCCCAAGGCAGGAGGCCTGAGTGTCCTGTGGGATGAGGGTGGCTTGGGGACAGCAGCCCTGCCAGCCCCACCCCCCGCAACCGTCACCGAACTCCCCACAGCCAGGCTCCAGTGTACCCAGAGAAGGCCTAGCATTTCCAGCCTGCTGTCTAGGGTCCCAAGGATGGCCTAGTCAGCGGTTTGGGGCTGGGGACCCAGGCAGCGCCTCAGGCCAAGAACACAAGTGGAGGAGGGGCCTCTGCCCTCCCCATTCCCAAGGACCTTGGCTTTGCAGAGTGGCTTCCCAGCCTCCATTGGACAGGTGGGGGCCCAGGGCGGTGCCATGCCCAAGGCAGAGGAGGACACGGCATTAACCTAAAGCCTAGTCATCCCTGGCTGGCAGCTGCTGCTTGCTCATGGGAGCACCTGAGGCCCGATACAGGAGCCGCTACCACCTGAGGGAACCTGGCCTCCCTGCACCTCTTAGGAAGGCCTGCTAAAGTCAGCGGTGCCCCCCAGGAGAGCCTAGAGGAGTAGGTGGAGGACACCCCCACCGCGTAGGGAGGTGCTTCTGGCCCTAGCAAGAATTCCCAGAAAGCCACTCTACCAGCCCCTGACATCACATGCTTGGGGGCCAGGCTGCCTCCCTGGTTATTCGGGATGGAGATGGATGCCTCAAGCCACGTGCCATATGCTGCTTCCCTTTGTCACTAGCCCAACCTGAGCCTCAGTTTCTTCATCTATAATATAGGGACAGCCATACCTCCCTGGCTGTGTCACTGATAGTCAGTGGGATCACGCATGCAAGCTCCTGGTATTCTTCTGTTCCCTCCCTCTCCTCACAGATGTGCCTGGGAGGGAGGAGCTGCTCCACAATCAGCCCCTGGCCAGTGAGTGGGTGGGCCAGAGTGGTGGGGGCATGAGGGTGCTTTGGAACCAGAGGGCTGGGGGTGGAGGGAAGGTCCTTCCGAGTCCCTGTCCGTGGGGTCCAGGCCTGGGGCAGGAGTCTGAAGCTGCCTCCCCCATGCAGGCTCCCACATCCCTCAGAGCTGTGTGATGGCTCTGATTAGTATTTACCTGAGGTCCTTCACAGTCTGGACTCTGTGGGGCAGAGAGCCTCCCACATGCCCAAGTGGTGCTGGTAGGCCCCAGCTGTGGCCAGTTCCCGGGTGGGCACGAACACAGTGGCAGTGGGAACGGTGAGTCACGAGGCCACAGCGCCGCACATGCCATCTCCATCGGCAGGAGTAGTCAGGTCTTAGACAATTTGAAGAGGCCTTCTTTTAAAAAAGAATACAGTAACACTATTTCAGCAAGATTTAAAAATACATAGATAGGATGCTGTGGACTCAAAAGGTGCTGAAAGTGAGGGGCTCTGGAGGTGAGAGGCCTGGAGCTTAAGCAGACCCACATGACTCTGTTTTTGCCTCATTACAGCCAAATACTGGAGGGTTCTACTCAGAGTGTGAGGCAGTGCTGCCCAGGATCAGGGCAGGGGGGGTGGGAGGCAGTGCTTCTGGACATGCTGGTGGGAACTGGGCTGTGAGATCCACAGGGACATTCCCCAGACCCACCAAAGCTCTCTCAAACTGTGTCACCTGGGCTATTTCCTCTTCGATTATGTGTGTCCCCCACACCCACAGAGGTCTTGTCTGTGCCATTCCACTGGTAGGACGGTGGTGTCACCTACCAGCTCTGGGATGGCTTCCAGGTCCCACAGACCCCTCCCCACAAAGCCACACCCTGGAATACCCTTCACAGTGTCTCTCACCTCAGAAACTTCCCCAGCTGGCAAAGGACCAGATGGCTGCATCATCAAGTCAGGGAGAGCCAGTTTTTCAAATAGTAATTTGCTAAATTAGCAATTGCTAACTCTGAAAAAAAAAATTGAGTACTTCAGTACTTAGGACTGTCTTATGTCTAAAGCATGACGATTTCTTGTGTGACTTGTACTGCAGATGTCATGCATGTCAAGAGTTTTAGGACTGTCCATCCTGCCTTCTCTTTCCCTGCTTCATGGATCTGAGCTCACAGTACATAATGAGCCTACACATCTTGTACACATGAACCCTCCCAGCCACAAGGGAGCCAAGTCCGGACTCCTGGAGACTTGGTGTGTCAGTCACCAAAGGAAGATGTCCCCAGCATGTCACCAGTCACATCCATCCATGTTAGTCAGGGTCTGGTGGAAATTAGAAGGCACATCAAAGGGGTACCTGAGGCAAAGCACACTTCACAAAGGTGTGGACAGACTAAGGGAACCAATGAGAGATGGTGAGGAACCAGAGACCAGCAATAATGGGAGTTGTTACGTCCTTGGGGCTGCAGGGGCAGGGAAGGAACAGTCCAGATCGCCTCCCACCCCATGTCCTACTGACATCCCCCATTGGCTGAACCAAATTAGCCAGGAGGGTGAGGGAGCCCAGGTGACAGTTCAAGAGAGCAGGATCCAGGGCAAGGAAAGAGGAGCGAGTGACGCATGGACATGGATTCTCTGTAAACAGACTACCAGCTCAGCTTGCCAGGCTTCCAGTCTAGAAGTAACATGGCAGCAGCTTAATTCTAAGTTCCATTCTCCTTCCTGAAACTACATAGAGCAACCAAGAACACAAGAAGAAGAAGAAGAAAGCCCATCACCAGCTCACACATCAAACTTAACAACAGAGAAACTGGGAGGCTGGGGAAACCCATAAATTCAGAAGCAGGTGAGACCAGCAGAACCTACATGGGACAACAGCGGAGAGCAGAAGGGCGAGGGGTGGGGAGGCACCGGTGTGGGGCTCTCAGGGCTTGCCAGCAAGGCTCAGTCCCAGGAGGAGAGGACCCTCCGAGTGAGGTCTGCTTGAGACAAACCTAAAACCTGAGGAGGGGAGGAAAGAAGAGGAACGTGCCCAGAGAGTCCAGAAGTGCCCAGGCTCAGAGGCACCTGCCAAGAAAGAAGCGAGCCCAGGGGAGAGACAAGACTGAAGCTCTGGAGGCTGCAACTGGGAAAGGAAGGCTGCCCATAGAATCTTCCTGAAGCCAGCGGGGTTCAGTGAGGCAGAGGGGTCACGGCTGCACTGGTGAATCCAACACTTGCTTGTGTGAAAGAAAGGCAGGCTCCTGAGCAGAGGTGCCGGGGTAACTCCCCTGGCTCCACCCCCTGCCCCCCGGGAGTCTCATGCTGATGTCTGGAAAATTCTGCTTCAGATTCTAACTTCAGCGTCTGGATAGCGTCCACAGGGGTTTTATGATTGATAAGGTAGGTTACTCTCTCCCAACTCAATGCTGAGTTTCACAGATAGTATAGTTTATTTCTTCATTCAGACTCCCCCGATGTTCACATCTTACAGAATCACAGTACAGTGATCAGAATGAGGGACTTGATATTAACATTTTTAGCTAAATTAAGTTTAAAATGATTTGCCTAAATAAATTAAAATTATTTAATTGAATAAATTTAAATAAAATTTAAATTACTTATGTTAAAAATTAACACACTAGCTAAACATCTTGTTGGAATTTCATCAGTTTTTCCACTAATGGCCTTTTTCTCTTCCAGAATTCGATCCAGGAATCCACTGCATTTGGCTGGCATCTCTCCTTGGTCACTGGCAGTTTTGTAGGACTGTGATAACAGCATCTCTGTCTTTTCTTGTCTTTCATAACCTTGACACTTTTAACCAGTACTGATTTGTTATTTATCTTGACCATACGGTTTCTTGTTTAGATTTATCTGATGTTTTCTCATGATTGGGCTGAGGTGACGCATTTTTGCTAAGAGTGTTACTAAATTGATGTTGTATACTTCACAGAACACCACCATATCACAGGGCTTCTGATGTTGGTATGTCTTACTGCTAGGGATGTTAATTGTGATCAGTTGGTTAAGGGGTTTTCTGCTGGGTGTCTCTACTGTTGTGGTTAAGAAATATCTTGGGAGAGATACTTGGAGATTATGCAAATTATGGTTCTCTTCAAACATAGAAAAAAGTTTTTAAATTGTAGTATGTGTGAAATAAATCAGACAGAGAAAGACAAATACCATAGATTTCCCTTACGTGTGGAATCGAAGAAATAAAATAAGCAGAATGAAAATAGATTCATAAACACAGAGAAGAGAACAGTGGCTCCAGAAGAGACTAAGCAATGGGGTAAAGAGGTACAAACTTCCAAGTGTAAAATAAATTCATCACAAGGATCAAAGTATAGGAAATATAGTCAATAATATGATGACAGACATCAACTACACTTATTGTGGTGAGCATTTGGTAATGTGTATAATTATCAAGTCACTGTGTATGCTTAAAAACTTTTTAAATTTAAAAATTGTGGTAAAACACATAACATTTACCATCTTAACCATTTTTAAGCATACAGCTCCCTGATTTCCCCTCCCCTAACCCATGGCAACCACCATTCTACTTTCTGTTTCTATGAATTTGACTACTCTAGGGATCTTGGATAAGTGAAATCATACAGTATTTGTCTTTTGTAACTGGCTTATTTCACTTACATAATGTCCTCAAGGTCCAACCATGTCGTAGTATATCAGGATTTCCTTCCTTTTTAAGGCTGAACAATATTCCATTGTATGCATATACCACATTTGTTTACCCCTTCAACCACCAATGGACATTTGGGTTGCCTCTACTTTTTGGCTATTGTGAATAATACTGCTATGAACATGGGTTGCAAACATTGTTTTTAAACCCTGCTTTTAAGTCTTTTGGACATATATACAGAAGTGGTGTTGGATCATACGGTAGTTCTACTTATAATTTTTTGAGGAATTGTCATGCTGTTTTCCATAATGGCTCCATCATTTTACATTCTCCCTCACAGTGCACAAGGGTTCCAATTTCTTCACACCCTTGCCTACATTTGTTATTTTCTGTGTGGTTTTTTTTTTGAATAGCAGTCTTTCTAATGAGTGTGAGGTGATATTGTGGTTTTGATTTGCATTTCCCTAATGATTAGTTATGTTGAGCACCTTTTAATATGCATGACATGGGGAGCACTCTGAACTCTGAATATGCATATCAGCCATTTGTATATAGTCTTTGGAGAAATGTCTATTCAAGTTCTTTATCCATTTTTTAATTGGGTTATTTTTTATTTTAGTTGATGAGTTGTAGGAGTTCTTTATATATTCTGGATATTAACCCCTTCTCAGATATATGACTTGAAAGCATTTTCTTCCATACATAGATAGCCCTTTCACTCTGTCGTCTGTGTCCTTTTTTTTTATGCACAGGAGGTTTTAATTTTTAGGTAGTCCAATTTATCTAGTTTTTCTTTTGTTGCCTGTATTTTTGTGTCATATCCAAGAAATTATTGCCAATTCCAATGTCATCAAGAATTCCCCCTAACTTTTCTTCTAAAAATTTTATACTTGTAGGCCTTACATTTATGTCATGCATACATTTTGAGTTAATTTTTGTGTATGGTAGAAGGTAAGGGCTAATTTCATTCTTGTGCTTGTGAACATCCAGTTTTCCCAATGCCATCTGTTGAAAAGAGTGTCCTTTTCCCACAATCCTGTGAGACACACATTAACTAACTAGATTACAGAATTTATATACAGTTCTTTTAGCCTTTAACCTTACACGGTCCAGTCAATATAATATTTTCCAAAGCTACTTAGGTTTTTTTTCTTTCCTTTTCCACCCCTTTCGGTATGGTTTTTTTCTTCATTTGTAATGGAACTAGGATCATTTGTTAGTGTTTGTGTTCCCCCTCTCCCACATTCTATCCATCTGTTTTTCTCTTCTGACCTCACATATTATATTTGCCCCCCTTCCTTTTTGTCATAAAAACCCCTTGCTTTCACCCTACAGGAAGGGCACTTTTGGGTATCTCCCTGAATCTGTGCTCCCCAAATTGCAATTCTGAGACCCCACATAAAAGGCCTTGGTTCTCTTCTGGATTGACAAGAGAAATGAAAAAAGGTCAGTGTGACTGAGGCAGAGACAGAGGAGGCTGGGGACATCAGCAAGTGCAAGACCTTGGCCTCCAGGTAACATGGAGGATTCAGGTTTGTGTTTGCAAAAGAAAACCTCATTCACAGCGGCTCCAACAGTGAGGGAACTGCTTCCTCTGACAGAGCAAGTGTCAGCTGCAGGACTGGTTAATTCAGGAACTAAATCAAGTTCCCCAGGACCCAGCTTCTTTCTATATTTCTGCTCTACCCTGCTCTATCAGCAAGCTGGCTTTTCCTTAGGCTCTTTCCTCCTGTGGTTACAAGTGGCTGCCACAGTTCTACACATCATTTTCAGCCTAAAAATGTCCAAAAGAGGAGAGACTTGTTCCTTTTTTTCTTTTTCTTTTTTTTTTTTTAGGATGAAAAACCCTTCCTAGAAGCCCCTTGACCCTCAGACCTGACCTCCCCTCTCCTTAGGCAGAGCTAGGTCAAACATCCATCCTTAAGGAGATCAGGAAGTCACCCAGGAGAACAAAATTGGGCCAATTAGGATTTCTCCTGAGTAATGCAGGAGAAGGATGCACACCAGACAGGATGTGAGGCTTTGCCAGTCCAGCCCACCACCTCCCCTTGTGACCCCAGGTGGTGTCTCCTGACTCTGGCATCCACACCAGAGGGAGGGGCTCCTGGAGATGCTGGGAGCGCCCACAGACTGCCCCAGGTGTCCCTTTGTTGGTGGGCAGCTGTATCTAGGGAGGTTTCTCCCTGTGCACTAAGTGAAACCTCAACTGGATTGGGGAGGGTTCTTGACTCTGAGAAGGAATTCTCAAACAGGTCAAACCAGTGTAGGTAAGGAAGGAATTCATTAAAGCAAGAGTACTAGTGAATGGCAGCAGCCATTCAGGCAGAAGAGAGCAAGGAAGAGCAGAGGGAGGAAAGGGAAGATCACTGAATTCTTGCTGGGCATAGGGCAAATTCCTTGCCAACTCCTGAAGCCAGAGTAAGCCAGCATTCAGTGTCTGCTTCAAATCTAAGCCCCTACCACCCCAGGATTTGGGGGAGCTGCAAAGCACTGGATAGAGTGATATTATGTTCTGAGATTTTTCAGGCAGGCTACTAAAGAGCATGATGGTACAGCTGCAGTCCTGTCCAGGTCACCCAGGCAACAGGAACTTGCCAGCCCAAATCAGAGATGTAGCCCTTCCCTAATTGTCTGAAGTAGAACAGAGACAGAGTGAAGACTTGTGCTTAAGTTTAGAAAATTGAATGAAATAGCAAAGTAACAAAGATGCTTACCACTGGAAGAGCACAGAGACAAAATGCAGTAAGTTGAGCGGTAAGAAGGCTTTATTTAAGGCAAAGTACACACTCCAAGAAAGAGAGTGTGGGCAGCCTCAGAGAAAAAATATGCTTAGAGGCTTAGGATTCTGTCTTTTAAGGCTTTCAAGAATAGGACAGGAGTAGGGGTGGGGGTGAAGGCTTGACATGGTCTCATGATTCATGATGTCCATCTCCAGTGAGAGACATGTCATGATCCATAATCCGTCCTCTAGATATTCTGTAAGGTAAATTTACAGGGAATTTATTAATCCTGTTCTTCTCCAAGATAAGTGTTTACCCTCAAGCAGTGGGGACATATCATTTAGGACTGCTTGCCTTGCCCTAAGATAGGGTAGGTTATTGGCTGGTTACCATAAAATGTTAGGAATCTTATCTCCTAACTCCCTGGTTTTTAAAATGGAATCTTAGCCTTATGAAGGGAGTCCCTTCTGTTCCTACTATACTATTGACATCTCTGCATTTTTTTCATCACAAGCTGGAAAAACTATTCATGATGCTTGCCCTATGTCCCTGCCTTACCTCATCTTCAAAGACCTCTTTGCCTGGAGGGACCCACCTTGGCCCTTTTTGCAGTCTACCTGAGGCCTTCTTTTGGGGACAGTCGGCAACAAGGAACCAAGCCTGTAACTGAGCTTGGCCCTGGGGTGAAGGTGTGAGAGCTAAGGGTGAGGAAGGAGACCTGCTGCCCCTTTGGGAGAGCTCTCAGGCTGGAGAATGGAAAAACCCGAGCAGATCTAGAGTGGGAGGGCGGGAAAGGGGGAGAGAAACACGACCACACCGCCCCCTGCGGGAAGGCCGTGGACGACCTCCCAGGAAGCCGACTGAGTCGCTTTTCCTCGCCAAGGTCTCCCCTGGGAAGCGCCCTGTGTAATCAATATTTGCAATTGAAGCAGCGCCAACTGTAATTGTACTCATCCAGAAGAAAATAAGATCATTATAGGTGGAAGTAATAACGTATGCAAAGCGGTGCTGGTGGCGAAGGGGCGTCACCAGCCGAGGGGTTCTGATGAATGGGCCGCCAGCGCTGGGCGTTATCCTGTGGCAACTCTGAGTCACCCATCAGCAGGGCGTGCCCAGGGCTGGTGTCCCGTGCTTGGGCACGTGCTGGGTGCTAGGAGGGAATTAAGTTTCCGCAAAGCAAAGTCCAACTATGGGAACCTACTCGACGGAATGGCCGGCAGCAGTAGCGCTCCTGCGCACACTGTCCAGTACGCGCCGCAGGCCCCTCCCCAGGGGGCGTGTCGCGGACAGGGCCCCTCCTGCCGGCCGCGGGGCTCATTTACGAGCCAGCGTACAGGGCCGGGTCTTCCGGGCGCGTCCTCGGACTGACTCACCGCCGGGTGGGGCCGGTACACAAACAGCCCGCGGGCGGGGATGAGGGGTGGGGCAGAAAGGGGCAGGAAGTCCCGCCCCCTACGACTTTGCGTCGTCCCGGAGAGCTACGGCCCCCTGAGGGCTTCGCGGTGCCCTGGCCAGACGCAGCCTCCCGGCGCAGCTCTTGAGGACAAGGTCCCGAGGCTCTCGCCCTTGGAGTCTCTCGCCTCCCTGTCCAGAACGGAGCGCCTCAAGGATCTGGGAACCGAGCATCCCCTACTAGGAGAGTCCGGGTTCCTGGAGCTGGGGGATAGGACAGAATGGAGGGCAGAGGTGTCTTCTGAACTGAGCGGGGAGCGGCATGTACCTAGTTCAACTTCGGATAAGGCGGCGTCTGGATACGAGATTGAAACCATGGGAAGCCAGTTCTGGGACAGTCAGACTGAATTTCCTTATTTGGAATGCGAGGCCTCTGATGTCGGGGCTAGGTTCTGGATACAGGGGCTCTGCTCTAGGCGAGGGGACTCTGGGTAACGGGAACTCTGGGCCCAGCTTGGGGGGGAGGCATGAAGTACACACACAGGGTAGGATCATGTGCTTTAATGAGGCGGCAGGCCAAGGGCCTCCCAGAGCTCAGGGCCTGGAGGAGAGTCACATATGTCTCCCTTCTGCTATTTCAGGAGGCCGAATTTTTTCCCAAAACCAGAGAAAGTCTCGGAGGCCTGGTTAGCAGTCTTGTCAATGGTTTCCTGGGTAGACTTGGCCACCTGGTCCATGGCTGGGAAGGAAAGGGGAGGGCAGATGAGAGCTGGGCCCTGGGGAACCAGAGCCTTGCAGGATTAGCCTGGCTGGGTCTCCATTTCCAAGAAGCAGTGTGGGAAGAGGGGCTGCAGAGGAGAGGGGTGTCTGGGCAAGGCCTTGGGTAGTGTGCTAGGGCTGCCCACCCTCCTTCCCTCCTGCCCACAGTCCCACCAGACCTTTCTGTCCTGCATCTGTGGCCTGATCCACCACTTGCTGAACTGCTGTTCCAGCTGCAGTCACTGGAACAGAGAGATGTGGCCTTTAGTCCCTATTGAGACACTGCTGACCACAAGGGCCCCCCCATTGCCACACACACACCCCATTCTGTTCTACAGCCCAAGGGATGAATGCCATTGAGGCAAAGTCCCATGACCAAGGCCACCCAGCCAGTAAGGGGTGTTCTTGTTTATTTATAACTCTGAGCCCCTCCCCTCTGACCTGCTTCCCTTCCCATCTCCAGGATTGCTTAGAAAATGCATGACAGAGGAAGGAAGGCAGGGCAGGTCCAGGCTAGAGCTGGCATCCGGGCTGTGACTGCTGATGGGAATAGCCCAGGAATAGCCCCGCCCCCTTGAACAACTTCTTTCCCAGAAGCCCGAGCCTTTAGAGCCCCTTGAGTGTGCTAGGGCCTCAACTTTTGCAAGACCCCGTCTGCCTGCTCTTTCCTTTGCCTTGTCCCAGAGGGCACGCAGCAGTGATGCCAGTGCCTCCTGGGCAGGCAGCTTAAGGCATTAAGAAATGACATGCAGAAAGAAAGTGACACTCCAAGGTCAGGGCACCTCCTCTGGACCAGAGGTTGTGCTGAAATTTATCTGGGTTTTCAGGATTACCAGGGCCTCAGGTGGGTCCCACCTGCTGTATAGCAGACAGGTGGCTCCAGCCTCTAGAGATCTGACTCATCCTTGCTGCTGAACAGCAAAGGGCATGCCTTACACAGACTCCTGGCCAGAGGGGGTAGGAAGGTTTGGTATGCCCTGGGTCTGCTGCTCACAGAGGCCCCTGGTGTCCTTGTCCAATGCTATATTGGACCACAGTCAGGACCATAGAAAAGGTGGCTTTGCACCCAGCTTACAGTTGGGGAAAGTGAGGCCCAAAAGGAAGGGTCCTGAGGTTTGCTGGTAGCATTTTAGTCTCAGGGGAGCAACTGTGGGCTTTCCCTGGGGTGCTGGTGAAGGAGGGGGTGGTTTGTGTGTTGTCTGTGGACTGGGCTGTGTGCAGGACAGAGTGGGAGTTGGAAGTCCAAAGGGAGGCTGAACCAGGGCTGGAAGAGCCCTGCCTGTGGACCCAGGGGTCTCCTCACATCCTCCCACCCCCATACACGGCCACTGCCCAGCCCCCTGTGTAATCTCAGGCCTAAGGAGAAAACTGCAGGTGGAGAAGGCTGGGGTCCTGCCCTGCTGGGGTGAGGGTGGGAAGGTCTCCTGGATGAGTACCTAAAAGTAAGAAAACGATAATTTTTCGGGGGACAGGGGTGGGACGTTCAAAACAAAATCCAGTGAGGGTCTGGGGCCGCCTCCCACATCCCAACCAGTGTTCCACCGGAACTCCATGGGGCAAAGGTCGATCTCGGGGTGGCGGGACGGTCTCCGCGGACCTTCACTCTCCCGGATCCGGGTGGGGCTGCTCCCGCTCGAGCAGCCTCCTCAGATTGATTCCCTCAGTACCCAAAGCGCAGCTCTGGGAGGCTCGGTAACCGCCTCTCCCCACCGCCCTCAGGTATCACCCCCAACCCCGGGCCGGTCGGGTGGGCATCCTGCCGGGTCCCTGCATCTCAGAAAAGGACGCTCCCAGCTCCAGCCACTCGCCGACTTCGGGCAGCGCAGACCCCGCTACTTCTGCACCCGTGTGTCCAGCTGGATGCCCCAGTCGCGCGCTGTCCTCACCCGTTTCCTGGGCCGCCCCCTCCACTTGCTGCTTCAGATCCTGCAAGCCCTTGCTGGCCATGGCTGCGGTGGGGTCTGCGAGATCGCCAAGGGTAGCCGCAACGACGTTGGATCCCGCTCACAGCATAGCCACCCGAGCGGCAGCTCTGGTTTTTAAGGCGCCCCAGGGCTGGCCCGCCCCTCGGGGGGCGGGGGTAGAGGGGGGCGCGGGGCGGGTCCCAGCAGACAGGCTCTGGGTTGAGGCCCGGCCCTGCTCCAAGCTCTGCGGGACCAAGAGCACATGCTGGCCTCTGGGGACTAGAGGTGGAACGGTGGGAAGGCTGTCGTTCTGACTAGGGTCTGAAGAGGTGCTTGGGACCGCAGAGGGGTTGGGTCGGGGGTTCAGAGAACGGCTGAGAGCAGAGGGCGCGCACAAACCTCCTTCCACCCCGTCAGACCGACACTCTCTCCCTGACGCTGAGGATCCCCCAACCCAACCCGTGAGCGCGGGGTCGGTGCCAGGTCAGGATCTCAAGGTCGGCGTTGAGATTTGTAATAGTGGCTGCCTTTTACTGAGCATTTTACCTTGTGCCAGGCTTTGCCCTAATGCTTTAACAGCCTCATGTCTCATCTTCACAACATTTTGAAATGGATATTACTAAGTTTAGAGGAAGAAACTGAAGCACAGAGAGCAAATTAGATCTCATCCAAATTCACATGGTAGAACTCAAATCCACGTTGATGGTCTGTAAACCCCTGGGCTCTGACAACCGCGGAGCTGGTGGTCTCCACAGTCCCCATACACTCAGCCTGGACACCGCAGACTGGCCATCTGCCCAGCCGCCGCTGGGGGCCGGCAGGGACATGGAGGAGAAGGTCCAGTAAATCACTGACCCCCTGCCCCTCATAGAGGGCGGGTCACCAGCATGCACCTCTGGGATGATGCAGCCCGAAGTGGAGCGGGAATAACAGAAAGGGCAGTTTGTGTGTGCCCAGCCCAGGCAAGCAGATCGCTGTGGGTCACCAAAGCCGGACAAGTTGGGCAGGAAGCACGGTGCAAAAAGAGCAGGGATGCATCCCAGGCCACACAGCGAAGAAGGCAGCCGCGAAGTCGCACGCTGCTCAGGTCTTTTTTTTATCTAGGGCAGGGCGTGGTGACCAGCTGGGGGCGCTGGTGTTAGAGACCTGCAAGTCAGTAGGGGAGCCAGAGATCCCCGGGTCGGCGAAACGACCGGCAAGCAAAACCTCCTGGCACTCAAGGGTACAGGGCCCCCACCTGCCTGGGTACTCTCCCACTTAGGAGTCTGCCTTCGAAGCCTAGAGGCCACCCCTGCGCTGCCGCCTCTGTGTCTGGGCCCCTAATTCTTGCTCTCTGGTTCTTCTCCCGGCACCTCTATTGGAGTCTCCCCTATTTTGGAGCTCTGGGGAGCCTCCACTTATCCAGGTGCACTCCGCTGACCCGTGCCCTGCCTTTAATGGTCCAGGGGGAGATTGGAGAGAGTCTAGGGGCTAAGCCCTAGAGGGTCAGTCCCTGGTGTGGGATATTTGGAAGCCCGTGCGCACACATGCGCCTGGGGCCTCACAGATGAGGAGAGGGATAAGGAGAGAGCAGTTTCTCCTCTAAGGAAGTCATGTGTGTGCACACACACACATGCTGGGAATGGATTAATGGAGATAAGGTCAGCACTGGGCGAAAGGAAAGGGTAAACGCTGAGATTGAATGGGGGCGGGGGTAGACACCAAAGCAGGCTAATGAAGTAGCTGCCACTCCTTGCCGCTCCCGGCTGTGAGCCTGGTGATGACCAGAGCACAAAGGCGCGGCAGAGAGCCACCTGATACCAGCCTGGGGGACTCCGGAGTGCAGCCTAGCTCCTGACCCAGGCCCAGCAGTTCTCCTGAAACCCCACCAGTATCTCCAGTCCCTTTAGCCTGGAAGGCCTTTTGCACTGTTCCAAATAGCTCATTGCTGGGCTGCTAGTACTATTTGGCACCAGGCCCAGTGGGCGAGGAACGAGACAGGGAGGCAGCAGCCTCTGAGTCTCTCAGCTGGGCCCAAGGAGCTGATGATGGAGGCGGTGTGTGGCTCTAAAGCAGCAGGCACTGGAGTCAGACCTCCTGGGTTCAAATACCCGCTAAGGCAAGTCCCTTCATCTCCCTGAGCATCAGTTTCCCCATCCTTAATGTTGGTGGTGGGGAGACAGTAACAGAATCTCCCCAGAGTGTCACTGTGAGGATTCAATGGGCTGAAAGAGGCCCAACACTCAGCCAAGGGTCCTTCAAGAGAAAACCTTGCCCCTGGGGCCTCACAGATGAGGAGAGGGATAGGGAGAGAGCAGTTTCTCCTCTAAGGAAGTCAGGTGCAGCCCCACGGAGCCAAAGCATGTAATGGGGGGTTTAAGGGAACAGAGCATTGCAGGAGACATAGGGTGTGGCAAGGGCTTCCTGTACCTGGCAGATGTTGATGTCGGGGCATCTGACCCCAAGAACAGGCCCTGAGTATGTGTCTAGGCTGGAGGGTAAGCAGCAGGGAGCTTCCAGGCTCCTTCAGCAGAGGCAGAGGGCACTGGGAGCCTGGCAAAGCTTTGCCCCAGGGACTGGGTGTGGGGATCCCCCTCCCCCAGTCACCTGAGCAGACCAGCTCCTCCTCCCTTTCACTTACAGTGGAAGAGCTCTCAGCACACTGGGGCCCCAGGTGACCTCCTGGGGCAGGCACAAGCAGGCCTGCTGGTGTGCTGTGTCTGGCCAGGGAGCAGGAACACCCTGACTACCCTGAGCCCTGCCAGACCCTTCACTCCTCCCACTGTAGTGTTTGGGGACTTGGGGGACCAGCAGTCCCAACTCCTTTCTGCCTTCTCAGCAGTGGGTGCCCCTGGTCAGCAGGCTGGGATACAACCCAGCTCAGGCATATTTGATTGGGTTCCCAGCTCCTAGGCTGCTCTTTATTCCTGTTCCCCACCAAGAAGGCAGGGTGGGAAGGTGCTGTGGACTCAAGCCCCAGCACCCAGGGCTCTAGCACTCAGGGCTGGGGGCGGGCACATCACCGAGATGCTCTGAGCCTACACTGTCCAAGTGTCAGAGGGGAAAGAACCCTGATCTCTGCTCATCCACCTCTGAACAAGATTCCAAGGCATGATGCCAACAGCCCTTCCTGGAAGGCATGCGACAGCCTGTTTGTGCCCAGGTTGTTCTGAAGCCTTGGGTGGCAGCATCTGCCATAAGCACACTGGAGGCCCTGCATTAAGGGTGGCTCTAGCAGAGCACGCGATGCAGCTGGGTGGCTCTGGAGCCAGGCCACCTGGGCTTCTCTCCAGTCCCAGTGACACCTTACTCTGTGCTCTCGGGTGAGTTACTTAACCTCTCTATTCTTCAATTCATTCTTGGCAGAACTGCGATTATAACAACTGTTCATTCTGAGGTTTAAATGAGGTAAAGTGCTCAGAACAGTGCTTGACACCTGGAGGAACTCAACGAATGTTCGTTTTTACTATTTTCCTCTCAAGGTAGAAGCTCCCTCTCCTTCATCTCAGCTGTCCTTTTTCCTAATGACACTTGACAGGACTTCTTGGTGAAGGACAGGAAGGCCCAGCAGCAACCCCGTGGGAGCGCCAGGCTGGGTGGGCCAAGAGGGAGGAGCCCTGGGGTCATGTCCTCTGCTGAGGAGGACAGAATCCTCCCTATGGGTTTAGAGTTCATATCTTTGAAAGTTACTGTCTGTTCCAAGCAAGGGTGTTAGGCATCCCTGTTCCCTAAGGGACACTAGAACCAAGGATGCACGCCATGGGAAGGCGCAGGAGGTCCATCCTCAGCTCCTGCTCTCAGAGGGGCCACACCGGGAGGTGAGCTCAAAACCTGGTGCATCTGGTGCATGCAAACCTGCCTGCCTGGGTGTCCTAGAGGTTGTCTGAGGGGCCAAAAGCAGGGTGGCCTCCATGTTAAGAATGGGGTGGGGTGGGGGGAGGGGTGTGCCTGAAGGCAATGCCTACTCTCAGCAAGTTCCAGGAATGCCAGGGTGTGCCTTTCGGTGCCTTTAGGGTGCCTGGCCCCGACCAGCTTCCCTGACCATCAGCAGGCAGATCCAGCTCCTGTTCCGGGAGAACCCAGGGGGCTTCTTTGTGAAGGAGGAACTATAGAGAGGATGCATGGGCAGGCATGGCTGGGGGTGGGGACTTGAGTTTTATTTGGGGTCATTAAAACAAAAAAATTCACAGCAGCATCTGTGGGTCAGAAGCGCCAGGGCCACGGTGGGGGTGGAGGGAGGAGAAGGCGGCGGCGACAGCTCAGGAGGACAGGCCTGTGGGTGGTCAGGTGCAGGCCCTGGGAGTGGGGCAATCCTGAAGCTCACATTCCCGGGCCAGTGCTCCTCCTGCGAGGGAGGGTGGGATCCGAGGCAGAGGGGTGCTCCTCAGGACCTCTGTGGCCAGCTTGCAGCTGTCTAGTTTCCCCCACTCTTGTCCTGGGAGAGAGAGTGACCTTCACACACAGATCTGGGCCTCCAGCCCCCAGTGACCACCCTGAGTGGGGCGGGGTCTGGAGTCACCTATTCCCCTCGGCTCAGAGGCGGTCATTTGTGAGGAGACCTCATACTCAGGCTCAGGCAGCTACAGAAGGTCAAGAGGCGCCCCTTGGGGCTCTGGGACACTATGAGGGAAGCACCTTGCTCAGGGATGCCTAGTATAACCTTGGAGCACAGCTCCTACCTTCTCAGCCACTTCCTCTTCCTCTTTGGAGGCCTCGTCCCCCTGTGCGGGCGCAGGTTTCTCCAGGTCCTCCTGTGAGGAAACAAAGGGGATTGGGGCCATGTGGAGGGTGCAGAGCCTCCAGCTGCCCTGCCCAAAGGGGCCTCTTCCATCCTGGCCTAAAAGATAAGCAGAGGGCCTCATCACCTTGCTGTGCGTGGAGGGTGGGAGGGGAGCCCGCCTGACCATGCTGGTGACAGAGCCTCATGTAAGAGCCCACAGCGGGCACTCTTTCTGATGATGCCAGGGCCTTCCAGGAGCCCAGCTTTACGCCCCCAAGCTAATGCAGAGTCTCTGGGCAGTCCTTGGTCAGGCCTCCTTGATAGGAAGCCCTATGTGTGTATATGTGGTACTGGTGGGGGTTGGGGTTTGACCCCAGAAACCCTAGGCCTGACCCCACCCTCAGCTCAGTCAATGAATAGCATGATCACACACCCTTGTCCTACTGAGCCCTGAAACAACTCTAGGAGGGGAGCGTGTCATTACCATTTACATGGGGACCTTGAGGCCAGGGAGGAGAGGAGTCTAGCTCAAGGCCTCAGAGCTCAAAGCAGTGGGGTTTTTGGGTATCAGGTCCAACTTGCTTCAGGCCCATCCCCACCCCAGTAACCTAAGTGCCTCCCTCTTTCCTTCTTCTTGCCTTCTGGCTGGGCTCTGGGCCCAGGCTGGTCTGCTAGGGCCAGCAGAGGTCATATGTCCTCTCCTACTTACTGTCTCCTTCTGCCCCACTACACCCAGCCTGACACTTGCCTGAGATGGAGACCTGCCTGGGGGGTAGTCAAATGGGCAGGCACAGACTGGGTCCTAGTCTCAGCACCTACTTATGGAAGGTCCTGCCACCTCTTGGCTACCACTGGGCTGTCCTTGGTGGACTGGGGCTTAAAAGGCCACCGAACTGTGTCAGCCAGAGTTGAGGCATGCTCTCAAGGCATGGGGGTAGGGGGTAGGGGGTGGCCACCTGCCTGATCCTGCTGCCCCAAGGAGAGTGCACAAGGCCAGGGGCCTGAGCAGTCAGACAGGCAGTGCTGCATCCTTCTGTGGTTCACTGAAGGGTGAGTTGTGACTGGTTTTTGGGTGGCACCCGGAAATATCTCTGCTGGGGTAGCCATTCCCATCCCAGGACCCGGGGTGGCTCCAAGGGCTCACCAGCCCTTTGCCAAGGTCAAAGAGGAGTGTCCAGGCTCTCTCTCAGAGGCCAGAGGCAGCCTGCCCCCACCCTGGGACCTCACTGGCTGGGGGTAGGGGAGGGAGAGGCCTGGCTTCTCTGGGAGCACACATGGGTGCCCCCAGGGGGATGGTGATACAGTCACCTCCCTCTGTTGGGTGCTCACCATGAGCCAGGCATGACTGCCTCATCACGCACCCCAGTGAGCTGGAGACTCTTGCCCCTCCCTCCACCCATTTTTACAGATGAGCAAATAGTGGTGTAGAGAGGTTGAGTAGCTTCTCAATGTCATACAGCCAGGAAAGGGCAGAGCTGGGAATGAAGAGTGTGAGCGGCTGCTCCCCTCCAGGACACAGAGACTCTGAGCTGGCCCTGGAAGCAAATGCCCAGGTGCTGTCCCCAGAGCGGGGCCGGGCAGCCCCTACCCTTCCACCAACCCACTCCCTGGAGCAGGGATCCTTGTGCTGGGTGCCTGGGACTCCACCGCCCTGCCCCCCATGTGACCCACCTCCACCCCCACTACCGACACTCATACAGAATCTCTCAGAGCACAGCCCAGAACCAGGCTGCCCTGGAATTGCAGGCTCACAGGGACTAGCCATTGACACATTGCTTCATCTCTCTAGGCCTCATTTCTACACCACGCCATGGGATTTTGTGCTGATTAAATTATTTAAAGTACAAAATGCTTCAAGCAGAATCTGCTCTGTGATGGGTGCTGGGACAGCTCACCCAGCTGCCTGCCACATCCTGGGAGTGCCCTTCAGCTCCTGTGCTGCACACAGGCACACAGGCATGCACAGGAACATGCGCCACACATGTGAACACACAATAGCAAAGGCACCGGGCAGGGTCCTAACTCTCACTGCTTTTCTGTCACCAGGGGGTGCTGCTTCCCTGCTCCTCCTGGGAGACAGTGGAGAGCCAGTCAGGCCCTGGGAAGGAGGCTGGACAATGACAGGGCACCGTGGGCCTAGGACGCTGCTGCCTGTCGCCATGTGGAGCCCACAGGACTCTGCTCTCACTAGTGAAGTGTGGTGTCTCCTGAATGCTCAGCACCATCAAGAGGGCATGGTTTTGAGTCTCACTTTCCAATTGGGCCCCAAACTGCCCCCCTCCCAGGGATGGGCTATGAGGATTTCAGCCATTAACAGGTATGAAAGCCCCATGCACAGTCTCCATTTCCCTCTAGTCAATGGGATGATAATGTATCCACCCCAGCTGGCTGCTCTGGGGCCCAGTGAAAAGGACGGGACTGTCTGGGAGACAGGGCTGGGGGGGTCTCACCTTTTGCAACACTCCAGAGGAGACTGCGATATTCTCTGCCTCCTCCACCGTCTTGGTGGCCACTGTATTGACGCTGGTGACCACAGCCTCACTCACGGCATTGGCCTGCTCCTTGGTCTTCTCGGCCACTGGGAGAGGACTCTGGTCCTGACCCCTCCACACCCAGGCCTGAGCTGCCCAAGTCAGGCTGAGCAGCCCCTTGCCCAGGCCACCCAAAGCTCTGGCTCTGCCCAAGACCCCAGACTGCCTGCCCCCTTTCTGACCCCAGGGGAATTCTGGGGCTGATGGGGGGAAGTAGGAGGCACCCCCTGGGTCTAGCCTCCAGGTCTAGAGGGATCTGGGTCCACATACAACTTGGAACCCCAGGTGGGGTGTAAGAGGTCCCTGGGCTTGAGCTTGCAGTCCCTGGAGGCCCCACCCCCCAGGGCCCCTCACCTGAGGTCACACTCTGTACAACACCCTCCTTGGTCTTGGCTCCTGGGGAGGAAATGGAGACGTCAGCCCAGGCCCCCTTCTCCTGGTGTCGGGAGTGGGTGGGGGCAAACACACACAGAACAGCTGGACAAGCAGTAGGGTCAGTAGTGGGGGAGGATGGTGTATGGGGACCGGCAGTCCCTGCAAAGGCTGCTTCCTGCTGTGTCTGGAGGAAAGGGATGGATGGGAAGTGGGCAAGACAGGGGGACGAGAATGTCCAGTCTGAGGAAGGGTCTGGACCCCACCTGGGTGCAGCCTGGGCCTCAGAAGCAGCAGCAGGAGGAAGCTGAATCACGGGCTGGACCTCCTCTTGGGAGGGAGCTGAGGAGGGATGGGGCTGGGCTCCTCTGCCACTCAGTCTCATCTCCCCAGCCCCATGGGCAGGGTGAGAACCTGGCGCCTGGTGGCTGAGTACCTGCCGCTCAGGCATGGAGGCTCCAGGCTCAGTGTGGCTATTTATCTGAATCAAGGGTCTTGCCGGGGAAGAGGGGGAGATGCTGGTGCATTTGTGCAAACATTTGTGTATACATTTGTGTGTCTGCACAGCTGAGCATCCCTCTTGCTTCCCTGCCCCAGTGACCCCTGGGGCCCTGAGGAGGCCCAAAAGACACTGGTGTGTGTAGGAGGAGGGGGGTATTCCAGGGCCCTGTGACTCTGGCTCCACAGCCAGGTTCTCATCCCCTCCCAAAATGCCTCCCTGGGGTGGCAGATAAGGTCAGGCTCCAGATAACCAGGCACCCAGACTCGGCCAAGCTGCCCAGCCCTGCAGCTCTGCCACGCCCACACTCACCCACATACATGACGCCCTCCTTGGTCTTCTCGGCCGCTTCTGTCACCCCCTGCTTGGTCTTCTCCACAGCACCCACCACGCCCTCCTTGGCAATGGAGAAGCCCTTTTTGAAAACATCCATGGTGGTGTGCAGGAACAGGAGCCTGGCTCTCCCCGTGATGTGCTGTCGGAGCTGGCGAGAGTGCTGCCGCAGCGGCTGGCCCTGCTGCTGCCTCTTATTGACGCCAGTGAAATATTGATGATGCGGCGGCTGGCTGGTGGGAGCTCTGCCAGCAGAGGGCGGGGGCGGGGACCGAGGGACGGAGGATGCCCGCCCTTACCTTCTCCCAGGGTGGGGTGCTCCCCGGGCCCCTGCTGGCTTAACCCTCCCCTCCTGCCCCCAGCCTTCCAGGAGGGGCTGCCGGGGACAGGACACAGCCTTATCCATCACTGCCCCTCATTAATTTGCTGCCCCACCCAGAGGGGCAAACCTGGCTGGGAGCTCTCAGGCCTGGAGCTGCTGTGTCTGTACATCTGGGACAGAGAAAGAGTCTGAAGTGGGGGGGTGGCAGGGGGCAGGGGGCAGGGGTCCTTTGCTACCAGCAGCCCAGGTAGGGCAGGGGTCTGGGCCCCGCAGGCCTGTCAGGCAAGAGTAGCCAACCTCCCAGACCGGCCTGGGCTGCCCCGCTACACACTAGCACCTCGGATGGCCCCATCTCAGGGCCTTAGCGAGGTCAAGTGGAGGGCTGAGTGCAGGCCACACGAAGGGCTTCCCTGTGCCCTGGCCTCTGACTATAGACCATGTGACCCTTGGACAGCTCCTTTCTCTCTCTGAGTCTCCAACCACCTGCCAGCTCCCACAGCCCAGGGGTGAAAGGTGCTGAATAGGCATGAGATGCCCACTTCCTGACCACCAGCGCAGATGGGCAGCAAGTGTCCCGGGCCTGACCCGACCTCTTCCTGCAGCCCCACCTCAATGCTTGTGCTCTTCTCCTGACTCCCATGGGGACATGTTTGGTGGACCACCCACCCTGTGTCTCCCATGCCCTTGGCGTCCCTGACCAGAGTCCTCTCAGGGCACAGGAACCGGCCTGTGCTGCTGGCTGCCTCTGTGGGGGCCAGGCAGGGATGAGGGGGCCGGACGAGACTCACGGGGTAGGCCGGCCCAGGCCACTTCCTCTCTTTGTTGTTACTGTGGTTTTTTTTCTCTTCTGAAACTTAACTTGAAGACGACGTCACCATCACCAGCAGTTTCTGGAGTCACTTGCCGAGGCTAAGACTGTCCACTGCCAGTATGATCCTGACCCTGCTGCTCAGCCTTGGGGGGCCCCTAGGCTGGGGGCTGCCAGGGGCCTGGGCTCAGGCCCCAGGTACCAGGTTCTCTAATCCACACAGCTCCAGGTCACCTGGGGTCTGGAGCGCAGAGGCCGAGGACAACGGCAGGGGCCCCGTTGGACGGTAAGGAGGGCCTGGGCCTTGTGGGAGGTGGTGGTCCAGGATCTAAGTCCCAGCTCAGCCAGAACAGGGTCCCTCTGTCCTCAGGTACCCACTTGTGAAATGAGCTAAAACCTATCCACTGGGCCAGCTGTGAGAATGAATCAGGTGCCAGGTGCCAGGACCCCCTCCAGAGGCACCCCCAGCCAGCCTGGACTGGGCACCCCAGGGCCCAGGCTAAGCACTGTGGGATGTTCCCTGCCTAACCCATAGTCAGGAAGGGACTGGGGAGCTGGGCAGGCTGGGAGTACTCCTTGCCACCGATCACCCAGTATGGGGTGCTAAGAGGCTATGGCTCCAGATAATCCCAACTGGCCTGGCAGTGACTCCTGTTCTTTGAAGTAAGTCAGTTTTGAAAGCTGAGCCCAGGCAAGCTGGCCTGGCCTGAACCAGAGAGGTCAGATGCTCTTGGGAACTGAATTTTGATCTGAGCACCCAGGGGGACTGGTGTGGGCCAGTCTGGCCCTAGGAGCCAAGCAGTGAGTGGACAGGGTGCCTTGCTCTATTTCCAGAACAAAAAGGAGACCACAGATTCAACAAACTATACTTCAGTGCCCCTCTGGAAATGGGCTGAATGGTCTTGTGACTGGACCAGGACACCATTTCCCAGTCTCACTTGCCCAGGGCCAGTGATCCTCTACTGGTAAGGTCCTGGGCCCGCAGGGCCCTCCTCAGAGTATGCCACAGCACCACAGCATGTGCCACTGACTGGGCCCATCTCTGGGCTGGGCACCTTACCACGTGTTATCTCAGTTAATCCTCCCAACAGCCTGGTCTGTAAGAGGCAGAGCCTGAGGCTCAGAGAGGCTAAACACCTGGCCCCAGGTCACACAGCTAAGGAGAGCTGGAGCCAGGATCTGAGTTCACACATCACTCCAGATATGATGCTCTGATTCCCAGAGCACTCTGAGGCAGCCCCAGCCCCTGGATTCACCTATCCCCACCTCCCTCGCTTTCCCCACTGCCACACACACACACACACACACAGACTTGGTTGAGGGCATCCTGTATCTTGGTTGAGCCTGAGAGGGACCAGCTGACACCAACTCAGAGTCACCCATCTGGCTGAGAGGCACCATCACGCTGGCTTACTGAGTGGATCTGCCTTGAACAGTTCTGTACAGCTCTGACACTCCAAGGGGAATGTGTTTGTTAGACACTTTCCCAAAAGCCAGTTCGGCCAGGGAGAGGCAGGAGGGTGACAGACCGAGTGCAGTGACCCTCAGTGAGGAGGGGCTGGCTGTATGTGGGGAGTGGCGCAAAAGATGAACCTGGGGAGACCCCATCCCTGTCTGACCCCCAGTTCTGCTCAGAGCTGAGGGCACAGGTGACTTGGTGGGGGAATCCCCCCAGCCAACTCCAATTTCAGGACCAAGGACCTCGCCTTCTGTCCCCAAAGCTCCAAGCCTCTGTCTCCAGGCTGCCTTGCCTCCCTTTGATGGAAGGGAGGACGAGGGGCCCAAGTGGGTGGGAAGGAGCTAGGAGACTCTCCTTGTTCTTCACACCCCTGGGGTTCTAGGGAGGTACTATGCTCCCTTAGCTCCAGAGAGAGAGGGCCTCTGGGCTGCTCGTGGGCTGCCCTGCGGGCTCACTCGGCCATTCTCTGGCTGGTCCTGGTATGTACACACAAGGACACCCTGGCCCAAGAATGCCCAGGCAGATGTCCCAAGCCCTGGTCCCAGGGGCAGTCCAGGGGGTCCCAGGGGAGTCTGGATCTGCTGGGTCTTCTCACCACAGCAGCCAAGCCCAGGCTGTCCAGGCCCCTGAGGGGCTGGTGAGAAAGGAAGGAAACGCCGCGCGGCTTCCTCGGGCTGATTGCTTCCTGTGCTCCTGTGAAGGGAGAAGCGGAAATGCTGCCCCACCTTCCCGCTAAGACAGAGTAGGGAAGGTGGAGAGCCCACCCCATCAGCACAAGCCTGGTGGACCCTCCATCCCCACCCCGGCTGCCAGAACCAGGCCTTCTGCCCTGCATTTGCCCCTCACTCCTGTGTCCCGAGCCCCAGGGCCACCTGGACACAGACCCAGATTACAACCGTTTGCAAGAAGTTCCAACAGAACAGCTTGGTGCTCAATGGCAGGTCCTGAGGTAGAGGAGGGACATGGTTAAATACCTCCCGGGTCCTCGGAGCCCCTGCGGGGCTGGGCCCAGTGAGCAACAATGTGGGTATTTGGACTCCATGGTGAGAGGCTCTTTCCGTCTCCCTGGCTTTGGTGGGGTTGGGGAGAGCAGCAGCTCAGGATCTGGCTCCTCAGCACCAAGACCTGCTTCCTCCACACGGTTAGCCTGAATTGGGGGGCCGAGCTGAATCCCAGGCAAGGTGCCCCATCTCTGCATTGTTGCTGCAAGGTCACCACTCTCCTCTACACTTTACATATGAGACTCACAGGGAATGGGGTTGCCACTCAGGGCCTCACAGCTCCTAAATGACAGGTCAGAGCCAGGTTCCCCCACATTTGTTGGACTGAAAATCCCAGGCCTCCTCTGTCCCGTCTCCCACAAAATGGGTGGGAGTGTAGGAGATGCTGGTGGATCCTGGCGCCCAGCATCAGCTTATTTGACCCACGCACAAGGAATGGCTGTGATTTCTGCAGCAGGAGCTCTCACCCAGAGCTGTTACATGAATCCCTGGAGGTCACACAGGGGCCAAGTAGAGCCCAGGCCACCAGTCACTGCCCACAGCGGTACCTCCTGCACCTGTTCCTGTTCTCTGAGGTGTAAGGCCCTGGGCACACTTAGGGGACCCTTGTTCTGGGCTGGTTGCCGAGTGGGCCTCAGGCTCCTCCGTAAGGCCCCTTTCTGGCTCAGACACAAAGCCCTGCAAAATTGTCCCTTGGAGTGATCACAGCCATGACTGCATTTAGGGCCTCAGAAAGTAAGGAGAACAAGCCCTCCCTCCCCAGGAAGACTTGAGGGGCAGTCAGAGGCATGTTTTACTGGCACTTAAATGTCCCAAAGGACAGGAGCAGCAGCTTATCCATAATTCAGGAGGCTCCAGCTAACAGACTTTTCCCTGCTGGAGGCTCTCTCTGCCTTCTCCACAGCCCCTCCCCCTCCCCACAGGGAGGGGCCTGAAGTGGGAATACACTCCATTTTTCCAGTACTGGGGGAAGGGCCTTGCTCAAGGTCATCCTGAGTCCAGGGAGGGGAGGGGAGAAGAGCCCAGGCCTCCCAGCTCCTATTGGAAGCTCCAGAGGGGCCAGCAGATGCTCTCCTGCCTGGGGCAGGGTATCAGGGCCATGTCAGAGGCCAAGACAAACCCAGCTGAAGGAACCTGTACTCATTTCTAGGCCAGTGCCTGCCTCTCAGTGGAACCCAGGGAAATGAGGGGGCCAATGGGGTGCAGGCCTGAGAGTAGGAGGCAGTGAGAACAGTGGGGCACCTCAGCAAACTGGGCAGGGGCTCCGGCTCAGAGGGCCAGCCAGAGCTGCCAAGAGCTGGAGAAAAGCAAAGCAAAGGTCAGGAATGTTCCCAGGGCTTCTGGGCCAGCAGCCTATGCTGTGCCAAAGAGACAGGGCTGCCAAGGGAAGGGGGAGTGTGGGCAGGAGAATAGTGGCTGCTGGAGCCCCCGGTTTGGGCAGGTCAGAAGAGAAAGTTCCTGGGCAGGAAGGGTGGGCAGCACCACTTCCTGTTCCAGGAGCTTGAGGTGGAAAGTCCCAGTCACTCCCTGGCAGGCGGTGCGCCCAGGCCACAAGCCTGCTGGACCCTCTGCTCAGCGAGAGGATGAGCAAGGAAGGGAACATTGTCCAGCGCCAGTGTCTCTCAGCCTTGGCATTGTTGGCATTTGGGACTGGCTAATTCTTCGTTGTGGGGCACTGGGCTGCCCTGTGGGTATCATAGGATGTTCAGCAACATCCTTGGTCCCCACCCACTAGATGCCAGAACCACCCCCTCCCTCCCAGTAGCGACAACCATAAATGTCTCCAGAGGTCGCCAAATACACTGGGGGTAAGTGCCTGCTCCTCCCGTTGAGAACCCTAGTTTAAAGAAACATTTTTCCCTAGGGCTGAGCCCAGGTTCCAGGAATTTCCAATGGGGCCCAGGGTGGGGGCTGGAATTTCTAATCCTTGGAATATCTCGCCCACCAGCCTATAGCTTTCACAGTCCACTGTTTCAGAGTGAGTGAATGAACATTCTTTGCTTAAAATCAGGGCCATTTTCATGGGTATGTGACCTGAGAGGCTGTACTCTTGGTTTAATTTGTATTGTTGTATTTTCATTTTGCACGGGACCCCACAAATTCTGAAGTTAGTCTTGTGTTAAATATTTACTATCTGTCCTTTTATAGAAAACTTTGCTGACTGTTTGGGTTAGAGTCAAACCTTCTACAGATTGGCTGAGACAATCAGAAGACCCAGCTCCCTTTGGTCCCTGAAAGCAATGACTTTCAGCACTTTAGGCGATTTTGTTCAGCATTTACCTCTGTATCTCAAAATAACATCTTATATTGCTGCTTCTTGGGAAGTGGCATTATGATTCAGCTCTCATTCCTGCTCCATACCCCAACCCCGATGAGCATCCTACAAACAGCAGCGAGCACCTGTGCACACACACGTGCACGTGCCCTTCCCAGCCATAGTCCCTTATTGTCATTCCTATGACTATACATACTATTTATGTTCGTATGACTGCATTTGCTACTTAGACTTGAGGCTTGAAAAAACAATGAATTTCCCGCCTCCCCCCCCCCCGACACCCACACACTTTTGGTTTTCCCTGGAGTAAATAATTGCCTTTTTTTTTTTCTGCCTAGTTTTCTGTGTCTTTGCCACTACTCAATTCCAAACTCCTGGCCAGTTGTCAACTTCTGCTCTCTTCTTTCATCCATGTCAGTTGTTTGAACCCCTGTGGCTTCTTGGAGACCTTTTTCTCCAAGGAGCTCCAGCGGTGCCCCAGTCCAGACTGGGCCCTCACCCACTGCCCATTATTGTCCTGCCCCCTCTCCCGCCCACCCCTCACACCATCTCCCTAGGGAGTCCCGTCACCTCATTTCCCTGCTACAACATCTGTTCCCATGCTGTGCTTTCCTCTTTCTTGGCTTTCTTTTGTCTTTAGGTGGATCACTTCTGGTACAATGATGTTCAGTCCTGGGCTGTGCCTTAGAATGACTCAGCGAGCTTCTAAATGCTAGTACCTAGGCCACAACCCCAGAGAATCTCACTTAACTGGCCTGGTGTGTGGCCCAGAGGCTTTTACTTTTAAAGTGATGCAGAATGGTTTTGATGTAAAGATTTGATGGCAAAATTTTGAACCACACTGCTCTAGCAGCTTCCTGATGAGGGTCACAGGGAGGGTAATGTTTTGAAACCCAGCTTATTGAAAATGTCTTTATTCTGCTCTCCTTATATTGATTGGTAGTTAGGGTTGGAACAGGATTCTACACTGGAAATAATTTTCCTTAAGTCCTTGAAGGCAATTCTCCACTGTGTTCTAGTTTCCGGTGTTGCTGTTGAGAGGTTCAAGGCCATTCTAATTACTGATGTGTGTGTCTTGGTTTTTATCTCCGAAAAGTGTAGAATCACCTTCATTGTCAGAGTTCTAAAATTTCATGATGATGAGTTTATTTTCATCATATTTTGGATAATTGGTGAGCCCTTAAAATCTTAAAATTCAAGCCCTTCACTTCTGGTATATTTGCTGAGTTTTTTCATTGATGATTTCCTCCCTCTGTTATCTCTTTCTGGAACTCCTGTTGTTTGAATGTTGGACTTCCAACACTGGTCCTTTATTTTTCTGATCCTTTCTCTCCTATTTTCCATCTCTCTTTGCTCTTCTTTTAGGGAAATTTCTTTCACTTTACCTTCTAGCATTTGTGTTAAGTTTCTTTTGCATTTCTACTGCTCTTTTTTTTATTTCCAAGGGTTCTTTTTTGTTCACTGAAAATTCTTTTCCTCAATTGTTCTTTTATACCTTTCTGTTCTTGTTTCTTGGATGCAGTAATGTCTCTTTTCAATCTGGGGATGTTATTACAAGACAGTTTTCTTCTCCCCACCACCTTGGTTTTCTCCAAGTTTTCTTCTGTTTGCTTGTTTTGACTTCCCTCTTTTGCAATAGAAATTTTCCTCAGCGATCATCCTTGGATGTCTGCCTGCTACAGAGTAGAGAGCCTGCAAAGCAGACTGGAAGCTTAGTGCATGGGTGGGACTTTCTGGTTTCTTTTGTCATAGGATGCTCTTCTGGCCTGTTTCACTGGGGGAACCCCTGATGTCATCGTCTTTAGATCTCTCTTCTCGAGTGGGATCATTTTCTCAGCTGGCTGCCAAGAGGGTAAAGGCTGGCTGCCAGACTTCTAGGAGCCAAGTGGGAAAGCAGCTTGGAGGTCTCAGCCCTCAAAGTAAATGTGGTCACCGGATCTCCCTCAATCCTTCCCCCTACCCTCCCCAGCAGTATCCCTGTCATGGCCCCGGGACACAGATCCACCACGTGAATGAAATCCTAGCCCTGAGGGCCACTTCATCTCCAAGGTCCCTGAACACTGCCTTCTACTATCTCACAAATCTGGCCACTTCTCTCCACATCCACCAGAATCACCCAGCGCAAGCTGCTGGCATCTTCCACCTAGGTCCCTTTCCTGTCCTTTCTGCGCCCAGGAACCAGGGTGGTGCATTTGTGTCACTTCCCTGCTTAAACTCCTCCCTGATGTCCCTTGCTTTCAGGACGCCGTAGTCCAGCTCCTCGGCTGGCACTCCAGGCCTCCATAGTCTTGTTTCTCCTTACCTCTCCTCTGCAACCCTGGGCACCTCAGTGGGGCCATACACACTCTGTCACCACTCCTGGTGCCAAATTATCACCTTCTCCTGAAAGTCTCCCCAGGTTTTAGTGCCCACTCCACCATCTGAGATTGCCTGCTCTTCCTGGGGACCATGAAGGGAAGGCCTGTTCCTCCGTATCTGCACAGAGTGCTGCTGCACTTGAGCCAAGCACCCGGTACCCAAGAGGTGCTAAGCTGAACTGAGCCAAAGCTGAACATTGCCACTTGCAGCTCTGAAGAGCTCTACTTTGGGAGCTGACTGCCAGGGGAAGGACCTTCTGACCCCTTCTACTGAGCCCATCAAGCCTACCACTGGATCAGTGAGCATACTGCTCCTGGGACCAGCAACACCGTGCACTGGTGAAGGGCCCAGATGGACAGGCTACCCCGCCTCCCAGGTGTTCAGGATGCTGAGTGCGCCTCCCAAACCACCTTCTAGGACCTCAGCGTGGGTGGCCTTTTCCAGAGAAGGGACCGCTCAGCCCAGCTGCCTTCCCCCACAACTGTTTGAAGGTGTATTTCCTTAACAGAGTGGTTGGGCAGGGCCAGGGAGCAGGCATCCTCCCAGCTCAGGGCCTGTGGTGAAGAAAGGTGTTGGTGGTGGGGCAGCGCCGCAGTGTTTATGGAGCTTGTTGAAAGTCAGGCCCGTGATACTCCTCTGTCCACTGGGAGGGTGGCAGCACATTTGATCTCCTCAGATAAATGGGAGGTGGAAACTCCCTAAGTGCTTCACCCAAAGTCACACAGCCAGGAAGTGGGAAGGATTTGAACCCAGAACTCTCCAGCCCCAGCAGCCCTATGCTGCCTCCCTGGCACCAGGAGAAAAGTGAGAGCCCTTCCTGGCTCTGTGGGTAATTTTGCTGTGTGATTTTAGAGGTGCTCCTCAGCCTGTCTGTGCTGAGCCATGTCAGGTGGGGATGGGGCAGGGTGGGGGGCGATGGCGTGCTGCTTCCAGGAAAGCAGTGGAAACAGGGGCCCTTGCAGGTGGGCTTCACAGAGGTTTTGCCCCAGATCTGGGAGATAACAATACAGAACACACCCTTCTCAGGATAATGGATTCCAGAATCCCCACTATTGGTGGGATAGGGAGGCAAGGGTACAGCAGTCTGCACTGACACCCACTGTTGACCTCCAGGAAGGGCTGTGGGGGGCCTAGGCATGGCTCAACAGCCCTGTCTTCTGGCTTGTTTATTCCAGTAACTGGTGCCCCTACCAGAAGTCCAGGCTAGTCACCTTCGTTGCCGCTTGCAAAACAGAGAAATTCCACGTCCACAAGCAGCAGCCATGCCCACAGGGAGCTCTGGACTGTCAGAAAGTCAAAGTCATGTGAGTGGGGCAGGGTGGGAGGGCAGGCCCCTCATCCATGCCCTCTGCTACTCACTATGGAGTTGCTGAGCTGGCCCTCTTTCCCCAGGTACCGCGTGGCACACAAGCCAGTGTACCGGGTCAAGCAGAAGGTGCTGTCCTCTGTGGCCTGGAGGTGCTGCCCAGGCTTTGCAGGCCCTGACTGCCAGTACCATGGTAGGATTCCCTGTGGCCCCCATCTTCTTCAACTTCTGACCCCAGAGGTCATGCAGCTCTACTCTAAATTCTGGGGTCAATATCTGTTGTCTCCTCTTTGCAGACCCTACTGCGATCCCTGAGCCTGCAGATCCAGATGATGACTTCCAGGAGCCTTGGGACGGGCCCGCTGCCTTAGAACCTGGTACACTGCTTTTCTGGACAGTGCAGGGGACAGGCAGGCAGAAAGAACCCATGTGTCCAGGCCCTTTCTCCTCTGATAGGGCAGAGCCCTTTCAGGAGACCTGTGCCCCCAGAATCAGCAAGGCTCCTCTGTGTCTTGTATTACCAACACTCACACCAAGGAGGCCAGGTTCACAGGGCTCAGTTTCCTGCCTGCTGGGTAAGCACACACACCTGCTTCCCTGACCACATTTTCTGGGAAGGACAGCTTAATTTTATTTTTTATTTTTTATTTTTTACTTTTTATTAAGGTATGATTGATATACACTCTTATGAAGGTTTCACATGAAAAAACAATGTGGTTACTACATTTACCCATATTTTCAAGTCCCCACCCATACCCCAGTGCAGTCACCGTCCATCAGTGCAGCAAGATGCCAGAGATCCACTATGTGCCTTCTCTGTGATACACTGTTCTCCCTGTGATCCCCCACACCATGTGTACTAGACATAATACCCCTCAATCCCCTTCTCCCTCCCTCCCCACCCACCCTCCCGCACCCCTCCCCTTTGGTAACCACTAGTTCGTTAGAGAAGGACAGCTTAATTTGGCACGTCCCCCCTCCTGAACTACACAAGCTCCCATGGCTGGGAAGAAGCACTCTCCCACCCCACTGCCTGCCAACTACGTACTGGGGCCAGGAAGTCATGCTATCCCTGGTCTTCAGTAACCGCAGAAGAAGCACCAAGAGATGCAATTTGAGAGGCTTTTCGAGGCTAGGCCATGGATCGGGATGGTAAATGAGTTTCCTCATGTAGTGAACTTCTATCTATTGACACGGGCTGCCTCAAGTGATGCTGAGAGGCTACGTCCATGTTATACTGAGGAGAGTGTACTGTGATCCATTAGTCATGTCTGCTGTGAGTGGGGGGTCCAGGGTGAGAACTCATTTGCCATGTATCTGCCCTTCTGGAGCTAAAAGATTCTAAGATCCTGTCAGAGGACATCAGCACACACTTCCCTGCTCTCAACTCCAAAATTTCCTTCTCAGACCTCATGATCTTTCCAGGCCTGGGAAGTTAGACCTCGGCACTTTATTTCTCATATGTATTCAGGCCACCCAGCTGCAGAGATCAGCAACATCGTGGTGCAGCAGGAACGCCTGCTGGGAGATGTGCAGAATGACATTTACCAGATGGCAGACAGCCTCCCAGGACTGTGGAAGGCCCTGGCAAGCAACCTCACAGCTGCCACAACTGAGGCAAATCAGACAGAACTTGGTGAGCAGCAGACTCTGAGCCTGGTCACATCCAAGGGGATGAATGGGAGGGGAGGCAAGAATGCCCAAATCTCAGAGGACCCCCCTCTAGTCCTGCCTGGACAGGGATGTCCACTCCTCCAGGGCTTATGTGAAAATGTGTGTCTGTTGCAGAGTTTCCTGGCAGATCCTTGGATCAAGTGCTGCTGCCCCACATGGACACCTTCCTGCAAGTGCATTTCAGCCCCATATGGAGGAGTTTCAACCAAAGCCTGCATGGCCTGTCCCAGGCCATCAGAAACCTATCTCTTGATGTGGAGGCCAACCGACAGGCCATCAAGAGGGTCCAGGAGAACACTGTGGCCAGGGCCGACTTACAGGAGCTTGGTGCCAAATTTGAGACCAAGGTCCAGGAGAATGCCCAGAAAGTGGGTCAGCTGCGGCAGGATGTGGAGGACCGCCTGCATGCCCAGGGCCTTTCCCTGCACCAGTCCCTCTCTGAGATCCAGGTGAACATGGACACTAAGGTGAAGAGGCTCCTTAAGGCCCAGGAGCCCCTGGGAGCCAATGGCAGCCTGACAGTGGTGGCAGGGGCAGGGGCAAGGCCGGAGCCTGAAAGCCTACAGGCCAGGCTGGGCCAGCTTCAGAGGAACCTCTCAGCACTGCATGTGGCCACTGGCCAAAGGGAAGAGGTGCTGCAGAGCACCCTGGCATATGTGAGGGCGGCCCTGGCCCAGCACGAGGCTGAGATCAAGGAGCTGTACTCAGAGTCCGATGAGACCTTCGATCAGATCAGCAAGGTGGAGCGGCAGATGGAGGAGCTGCAGGTGAACCACACGGCGCTGCGGGAGCTGCGGGTGATCCTGATGGAGAAGTCACTGATCATGGAGGAGAACAAGGAGGAGATGGAGCGGCAGATCCTGGAGCTCAACCTCACCCTCCAGCATCTGCAGGGCGCCCACGCCGACCTCATCAAGTACGTCAAGGACTGCAACTGCCAGAAGCTCTACTTTGACCTGGATGTCATCCGGGAGGACCAGCGGGACACCACGAGGGCCCTGGAGGAGACGCAGGTGAGCCTGGATGAGCGGCGCCAGCAGGACGGCACCTCCCTGCAGGCCCTGAGCAGCACGGTGACCGCCCTGTCGCTGGCCGTGGACGCCGGCAAGGCGGAGGGAGAGCGGGCGCGGGACGACTTGGCGCGGCTCCGAAGCCAGCTGCAGGCGCTGGGTGGTGAGACTGGCGCGCTGAATGCCGCCGAGGCGGAGATCCGCCGCGAGATCCGCCAGCTGCACAGTTCCTTCGCGGCCCTGCTGGAGGACGCACTGCGGCACGAGGCCGTGCTGGCCGCCCTCTTCGGGGAGGACTTGATGGAGGAGATGTCGGAGGAGGCGCCCGGCCCGCTGCCGCTGCGCTACGAGCAGATCCGCGTGGCCCTGCAGGACGCCGCCAGCGGGCTGCAGGAGCAGGCGCTCGCCTGGGACGCGCTGGCCGCCCGAGTGACGGCCCTGGAGCAGGCCGCGGACCAGCGGGCGCAGCACCGAGAGCCCAGCCACGACGCGTCACGAGAGGGGGTCGGCGAGGCCCAGCTGGCGGGGCTGGAGCAGGAGCTGCAGCGCCTGGCTTCCGAGGTCAAGCAGGTGGGGCAGTGCTGCGAGGCTCCCGGGGCTTCCTCCCTCAACAGCTCCCTGGAGGACCTCCGCGGGGCGCTCTCCAACTCTGCGCACGGCCTAGAGCAGCACCAGCGGCTCTTCCACAGCCTCTTTGCGAACTTCCAAGGGCTTGTGGAAGCCAACGTCAGCCTGGACCTGGGGAAGCTGCAGGCCTTGTTGAGCAGGAAGGGGAAGAAGCAGCAGAAAGGTCTGGAAGCTCCCCGGAGGAGGGACCGGAAGCAAGCAAAGCTCTGGGAGACAGGTGAGTCTCTGGGCCCAGGCAGGCTGGGCAGAGCCTAGAACAGGGCCGTCTGCAAGCAGTTCTGCCTGGGCGCGGGGGAGGGGGGAGCAGTGAGAGAGCAGGCTGACCATCAGTCCTGACTACTCAGGCTAGCTTTGCCCTTGACCAACCTTCCGTTCAGGACTAGGGCCTCTTAAGCTACCTGGAGTAGGAGGTAGAAGTCATAAACCCAACCATTAGCAAGCGTCAAGCCCCTCCACCTAAAGGACTGGTGTATACAGGGCTGGTGGCTTGCCCCTCTAACCAGGAGCAGGGAGAGGGAATGGCTCCCTCTCCTCCATGCTACACCCTCAAATCCATTCACCTCAGCTCTTCACCTGCTTCACCTCACCCCCGCTGTGTCTAACCAGCTTTCTCCTGTAAACTCACCGGTGTGTGGATAGGGGCTGGTTCACCAGACATGGGCAACAGGCCACAAGTGGGGAATACAGGGTGGGGGAATCCATGGGCTCATAACATAGTTGGCCCCTCTTGCTGCTCTGTGCCAGGTCCCCCTGCAATGCCTTATTTGGGCTCTGCCATGTTGAATCAACACAATAGCTCAATGATGCATTATCACTGCCGTCCCACCTGAAACTGAGGCTCAGTCAGGGGAAGGGTCCTGCTCACATGGCTAGTAAGTAGCACAGAGGAGCCCTGACCCAGTCCAGCTGTCTCAACAGTGCTGCCTCTTCTGTGAAAGGCCCTCACCACTTGTCTCAGTTTGTCCTTCTGTAAATGGGAGTCACTACCTACATCAAAGGTTGTTATGAAGGTGAACAGGTCCATTTACCAAATACCTAGCCTAAGGCTTAACATATGGTAGGAAACAGCCAATGTTTTCCCATTTCCCTAGCATTTTCAGGGTTGAGGCTGGTCTGCCTACACTAAGTCCTCCATCCTTTTTCCTCTTGGGAGTGGTGCAAGGCCTAATTGCTTGATGGTTTAGGTATCTGAGTTTACCCCTGTATAATTTTATTTCAAAAATATTTTCTCTAAAAGAAAGAAATTCTCCCTTATTTACTTTGCAGGAAGGCCATAGGGCTTGAATTTGTTCTTTGCAGGGAAGCCCACTCACAGTTTGCCTGCTAGCAAATCAGTGAAGCACAACCCTTCCACCTTCTGAGGGGTGCGCGGGGACCCAGGCTGGGTGGGGTCTTCTGCTAAAATTGAATTCCAAGCCGCAGGTGGACAGGAGACCACCTCCGGCAGAGCGCTCTAGGCCTGCCTTCTTTGGCTGGGCGAGTGCTCCACCTTCCGGGTGCTGGGGGAACTGCAGGGCCAGCAGCTTTGGCCATGACCCAATCTCACACAAACCAGAAAGCTATTTTCTAATTCTCAGAAAAATTTCCAGAATTATAGAGGAGCAAAATTTCATCATTCACAGGCTATTGCTTGACCAGGACCAGAGAACCAGAGCTCTCGTTTTTGGATCTAAGTCACTAGCTGTTGAGCAGACTGCGCCTCCTTTAGGCCTTGGCTTCATAAGAAATGGAGAGCTTGAGAGTGAGCACACGGGGAACATGACCTCATGGTGCCAAGGCCAGTGTCAAGAGTCCCGGTGGGACTCCCCCTTCTCATCCCATTTCCTAGCCCAGTCCTCCCCTGCTGGAGCTTCTTGGCCAGGCAGCCCCGTTGGCTGCTTCCTCACTGTACATTCCCCCTCTGCACAGAGTGGCTTCCTCTGGCTGTATGCCTGTGTGTAGGCCCGGTGGGCTGCACACCTGTGTGTCCTCCCTTCTACTTACCCTCTGAAAGCTGGCTAAAGTGCCTTTTTCAGGTGGGAAGCACACCGAAATCAGGGGACATATGGACTGCTCCCAGTTTGGTAGTTTATTAGCTGTGTCATCTGGACCAAGTTATCCCTTTCTGGGCCCATCTGCAGTCCCAGGGCTCTGTGCAATTTTGAAACCATTAAGATGACCAACTTTTCTTCCTCAGTCCCACCTGCCCTCCTTCTCTCTCTTAAAGGTCCTGTGCCTTCTAGTAGGAATCACCTTCACTGTTCCTTAGTGATCTCACAAGTGTTACCATTATTACCTTGAGAATAGGTAATATTCTCTCTCTTCCCCTTGGATATCTCAAGATCCCCAGCAGGTGGCAGTAGTCCTGAAGCAGCTTGCCTTGTAGCTGGACCATTTGAAAAGCCATGTAGCCTAGGGCAACCAGTTAACACTCAAGACTTGGGAGTTTCCTAAATCAGAGATACTTTACTCTCAAGGATGTTGGGAGCAAAAGGGATCTCACTAGAAAGTACTTTTTAAAAATGCACACCAATAGAGACAACAGACTTGTATTTTCCTCTTTAGTGAAATACTGAGCATTGGCCGGTTAGCTCCCACTCCCTGAGATGTGCTGCTATTGGGAGTATCTAGGTTATCTATTTTAGTATTAGTAAGGGGAGGAAGGCAAGTCCTCAGGGTTTAATTTCCCATCCATGGGAGTAAGGGAGTGAATCACTGAGCACTTTCTTCCTGCATTCCAGGCTCTCCTGTGGCCTTCTATGCCAGCTTTTCAGAAGGGACAGCTGCCCTGCAGACAGTGAAGTTCAACAAAACTCACATCAACATCGGCAGCAGCTACTTCCCTGAACATGGCTACTTCCGAGCCCCTGAGCGTGGAGTCTATCTGTTTGCAGTGAGCATTGAATTCGGTCCAGGGCCAGGCACTGGGCAGCTAGTGATTGGAGGTCACCATCAGACCCCTATCTGTACCACCGAGGAGCAGAGGGGTGGAAGCACAGCAACCACCTTTGCCATGGCTGAGCTGCAGAAGGGTGAGAGAGTGTGGTTTGAGTTAACTCAGGGATCGGTAATGAAGAGAAACCCACCAGGCTCTACGTTCGGGGGATTCCTGGTGTTCAAGACCTGAACATTGGGCACAGCTCTGACAGACACGGCGGACTTGCCCAGCTCTCCTTGGCCTGGGGCTCTGGCCGGCACTGGTCTGGGACCATCCAGTTGGTCTAGCTCTTTCCCGGAAACTTTCTGCAAAGACAGTATGGCCTATGTGGCCTCCCTCTAGACGCACTGGGTTTGGTTATTTCTTAATGAGGAGGACTGGAATGCTTCTCTCTGGGAAGGACCTGGTCCGGCGAAGTGTGAACCTTGACTTAGCGTGCCTCCCTGGTCCACATGGCACGGACCCCAGCTCTCTGCCAGTGTCCTACGGCTTTGTTGTGTTTTTCATTGGGGTTTTGGTCCTCTTGTGGTTGGAACGTCCATATGCTTGAAACCTTTCTCCCACTTCCTCTTCTGCCTGATTTTCTGCTAGAGAATCCTTCTTTCCCAGAAGGGATGTTTTAAATGGAGGTGACATTTTGGACAACGTTGGAAACCAGTCTGCACTCACTACAGAGCAGTAAGAGAAAACTAAGCTAAGCTCTCTGGTCTCTACCAGCCAGACATGCAAATGAAGTGCTGAGATAATCAAGGGCAACAGAATTCATAACTTTCCCTTAGTTTCAGTCCTTCCTTGACTTTATCTGTAACTTTAATTTCACTTCTCTCTCCTTGCCTTGCAAAGGCTAAGATATGCCACACAAGAACGAAAATGTGTATAGACTCCTTTGTTACCTCCTCCAGTAACTCATGACCACCCTGAATCTTATTAGCATCTCTAACCAGGAAGGGAGGGCTGAGGGAGGAAGTGAAGGACATCTATAAAACTCCCCCTCGATAATGACCAACTTTGGAATAAAGTAATGCCCTTCAAACATCTGCCTGGTTTACTCATCGAGTACAAAATCATTTGGTAAAATAGAAATACAGGACAAAATAAAACTATCTAGGATGTGACTTTCATTGTTCCAGGCCATATTTGATTTCACAATTTAATTCTACATGAAACAGAGGCCTTCCCAGCAGGCAATGACATGAATATTGGATCAGGCAGTAACTCAGTTGCAATTATTCCTGCAATATCAGTATAGTTTTCAAAAATTTTAACTTTGGTAGAAGCTAGTCAGTATCTGTTGACCACACTCTCCTCTGTAAGAAAGTCAGATGAGACTGGGTAGGGGCAGGGACAGGAGGTAGTTCAGAGTTAACACGGTTCCCAGACTCCTCATTGTTTCCTCGGGATCCCCAATTTAAATGATTGTTCCTGAGAGTTTACCACTAAGCTTTGTGTGCCCAATGTGTAAGATATCAGAGTTAAAAGGAACAGTATGCCAGGTCCCTCTGCCACTGACAGGTTGACCTTGGGTAGATCCCAGCCTCTTTTGAGCTTTTTCCATCTGTAGATTGAGGTGGTTAGTCAAACAGCTCTCATTGAGTATTCTGCCATTTTATTCTCTCTCCACTCTCGCCTACCTGCCCCTCCTGCTGGCCAGGGCCTCTTGCCCAGTGCAGCTCTCAGTTGCCAAGACCAATCCCGACATGATGTATTGGGCCACTCCTAACCGAAGATTGAGAAGCCAGCCCCAGGACACCCTTGCTACTTCTAAGACCACGCTGTTTTCTCTCTGCTCAGTCTTGCTATTTTTGGTTAAGCAGTGCTAATGACGAAATGGAAACATTAGAAAAATGTATTCTTATCATTTAGAATTTACTGCACAAAATAAGCAAAGTGAACTTATGTCCATCAGGGGCACATGTCCTGCCTCACATGGCTGGTGCTCTTGAATTGAAAGATTATAAATGGAAATGCCAACTGGTTAATTCTGCCAGCCACATGGATGAGTCACTCCAGAAGTTTCTAAGATGAGAACTAGAGAAACAATCATTCTTTTAAAGAGGGCACTTTCCATATAGCAAAACAAATTCCATAAAGCCTTAATATCAATTTTAAGTGCAAACTTTCTGCTTAGCACTTCTATAATTAGGACCCCAAATCAGCAGGAACTCTGAAGTTCATTTGATAGCTATCTTATCTCACTAAGGCATCTGATATCTCTGGGTGAAGACTTTTTCAGTGCCCTTCAGGTGGACCCCATTAGCCAGGCTGAAGTAAAACACCCTTCACCTGTGGCATCTGGAACAAGACAACAGACTGTGCACAGAGTGGTATCACACCTCTCCAAACCTAATGAAAAAAACATATAAAAGTGATAAAAAGTATCACTGAAAAGCAAGAAGGGGTACCATAAGCAGATCAGGACATTTTATTAATTCCTGAAAAAAGGAAGCAGAAGGGATCACGTATAAAATGAAACAGCATTAGAACACCATAACCCAAAACATTCGAGACTGTTGGAAGAGATGAGTGATTTCAAGGAAACCCCAAACTCAAACTCAGCCCGACACACTTAGGGGGACTAAAGGAGGAGGGGGCAACTGAGGCAGCGGACAGCCAGTCCCAGCTGTCCCCCTGCCCTTGCTAAGCAGCCAGGGACAGTGGCCTCTGCCTTGGGCTAGAACTGTGGGGTCAATCCTGAGCCCTCACCTACAGGGCAGCTACTGAAGCAGGAAGCTCCCACACCCAGATGTGTGGAACCTTATTGAAATCAAGACCCATGGGAGTCAACCTAGAGATGTGTCTCCACAAACCGTAACAGTATTCAAAATAGCTCCTGACCTTTATTTTTATTTCAAAGACACTGTGAAGAGGACACATGGTCTATACAAAACGTTACAAACTCTCCTTTCCTCACATACTCTGAAGCTTGTCTGGTATCCCATGTTTATCTCAAAAACATGAAAAACTCCTCTCCTGGCTCTAGCCTGAGCAATACTCTTCCACATTCCTCCATCAACAAAGTGCCCCTAAACCTGGCCTGATAATGGCCAAACTCTTTCCAGGGATGGATCAGGTAACTGAGTGCAGCGGGGAAAGACGGAAACCTCTTGAGTAGGCAACAAGAGAGCAAAGGGTCACTTCTAATCCAATTTTGTGCTCTCACAAACTATTGTGCCATCTCTCCTTGATAAAAACAAGCTGAGGAGCACAGAATCAGTGCGCGGGGGCTCACTACCACAGAGATAAGCAAATTGCCCAAACTGCCAAATATTTGTGGAAAACTAGCATCATGAGCAAGGTGATCTGAAACTCATCTGAGTAGTGAGTAATATACAGATCTCCAGAGACAATACAGAGAATCAGCAATTAAATCTTGATTATTTGCCAACCAGATCCTGGTTTCTAAATACCATGACCCCCCTAAAAGAACCAGAGTGCCTTGGAGAAATGGATGACTCCATGGCTGGGGCAATTAAGTACCAGATGATGCTAGAACATCTTCACATGCCAGAAAGTAAGAGGTACTCAAAAAATGATGGGCACATACCAGAAGGACTCAGAGGCCAGCTGGATGAACTCCCAGTAGCCATGTCTGGGGTTAATTTGAGCAACAAAACAAATAATGGCATAAGAGACTATAAGTCATTGAATAAAATTAGAACCCATGAATCCATACTGATAATCAGTAGGCGACAAGAGTAGACCCCTTCCTTACAGCAGAATGCTGATTAATAAACATAAATGTAATAATGGAATTAGAAAACCACCACTCTGCAATCAGATTCAGGTAAGAATTATCAATGGATGGTAAAACACAGTCTCAAAGTATCTCCCATCACATACTAACTACAAAGGGAAAAGGGTAACTTTATGGCAGAGAAACCAGGCATCACCTTATTTGTGATCAAGACCCAGAGGTCACAGTGACATGCCCACAGATCACCGGCCTTTACTCTACAAAATGTCATTATTTCAACAGATGAAAGCTGGAGAACTGCCAGATTAAAGGGGACTAAGGGCACAGAATAACTAATCACAATGCAAGATCCTAGACTGACTCCGGACCAGGAAAATGTGCTCTCAAGAGCTTTGTTGGAACTGGAAAACTTGAGTAAGGCCAGCAGATTATGACATTGCTAATAATTGTGATGGTATCAATGGCAGCTTTCCTGTTTGACAACTGTACATAACTGGTTATATAACAGAATATCCTGGCAGTATTTAGGGATAAAGAGGCACGAGCTCTGTAACTTACTCCAAGTAGTTAGAAAAAAGTATGTGTATGCAGATGTGTGTGCACAAACATTCCACATGGGCCTTTATAATCGTTGGGACACACACAGGAATGACAAAGCAATTGTGAAAAATATGACAGTTTATGAATCTGGGTGCACAGTAAATGATGCTCTTTATACTATTTTTGCAACTTTTCTTTAAGTTTGAAATTATTTCAAAATAAAGTTAAAATTTGGGTGTTGAAATAAACTCAGTAGATGGGCTGAAAAGCAGAAGGTAGGATGGAACATATGAGAGACATGTTAAGAAATACAGAAGGACCTGTGAGACCTAGTATTTATCTAATCGGAGTTCTAGAAACAGAAAAGTAAAAAGGAAGGCGGGAAGTAAAGAAGTAGCAGAGGAGAAGTTCCCAGATCCAAGGAAAGATTAGGAGAACCCAGTGAGTAGTGAGTAAAGGAATGAAATAAAAAGGAAAGTCTACATTTCTTGAATGAAAAAATCAAGTTAAACTATAAAGGACTGAATTAGACATACATCAGACTTCTTACTGCCAACAGGGCTGCTGGAAGATCATGGAGCACTACCTTCTGAGTTAGACTGTCTCTGGCAAACTGCTGGCCACGAATGAAGATTGAAATGCCTCTCACAACAGCACTAGCCTTTTTTTTGGTCAGCCTTTTAATTCTTTTTGAAGTTTTTCAACATTTCCTTGGATTTTTGTCATACAGTAGAGCAACTGAGAGCAGAGCATGGAAGTGTTTTATCAACCTAATTCTAAATTTGCTATAAAAAAATCGTTCGCCCTCAAAAAAAAAAAAAGCCCATGTTCTTTCTTCCTCTGACTTAAAAAGTAGTTTCAACGTGTTTCTTATTGACTTTTTAAGTAACAATAACATTTCAGGTTCTGTGTATAAAACTTAGGATAGGACAGTGAGGTGGGTGTAGGGCACACAGGGCCATCTGCAATCACCCTGGGTTCATTTTGAGCACACATGGGACTCACGGTGAGGAAGTAACTGGACAAAGACCAGGAAAATGAACGTTCAGAAGAGTAATATGTGAACCACACACATTCCATCTAAAAATGAGGACAGCAATACCTACCTCAAAGGGTAACTATGGATTAACCTTCTGCCCTCATCTCTGCTTTACCTGAGGTATTTTTTGTTATGTACCTTTGCACTTGAACTATGTCTCCTCCTCCTGATTGCTAGCTTCGGGGTGACTTGCCCATTTCATCACCCTGAGCTTATCCTTTCACTCCCCATGAATAGGAAAGGGCCACTCTTGGTAGGAGACTTGCCTATACTGGCTGGCCACCTTCAATGGACCATGTCCACTTAGTCAAGGCTGTATTGCCTCAAGGACTGAAAGCAAGGTTTTTAAGGAATATGCATCTAACTTAATAATTAAGTATAAAGTATCAGAAATGGCCCCTGCACTATCAACAGGCAGGTAATATTCCTCTAAGTGAACAAACTTACCACTGAATTAGCACCTGCTTTGAATTACCTACAAGGATTATTCTGGATGAAGAGTATCATTTCTTAATATCCACTCCATTAATACTAATAAAATTTAAAAAAGCTTGGAAACCAATGAGAGTAACAGATTATGCTGTGAAGGAAAAAAATATATTTATCCATTTTTTGGGTTCAGCATGTTAAGATGTAAGGAAAGCTAGACAGCATTTGATAAACCCAAGAATCCATTGATTCTCAAGGTGCATGAGAATGCATTTTGTGGGGGGATGGGGCGGACATCAACTAGTCCCACAGCTTTCATGACGATTTAACATCTCCAGATGCCTGAGAACAGACATCACAAGGCACTGACTGAATTTACATACAACTAAAAAGAGCTCTGACAGAGGTGAGACTAAGGGCAGGTGGGAAAAAACACTGGTACTGGACAGAAAGGAAGCCACCTTCTCTTAAGTTTAAGCTTTTTAAAAAGCATTGGCTGCAACAGGAACACGATAAAGCCAGATAAATGGATGCTATTATTTAAGTGAAAGAAGCCAGTTATAGGAGAGAAACCAGGCACTCTACTAACAGGGAGAGAAGAAACTTGGAAGAAATTACCTGCTCAGGTAGGGAGATGGGCACTGTCTCGTACTGCTAGGAGTGTAAATGAGAAACCCTCCTGGGTAGCAGTATTTATCAAGAACCTTAGAATTTGTTCTTATCTTAAATAATCTTTTAAAAGTTCTTATCCATTTAGTCCCATTTTTTAGCAATGTAATTTAAGAAAATATACAAAGATTATACAAGAATGTATAATATATCACTTACATTTTCCAAAACAATGGGAATAACTCAAATATTCAACAGGGAATTAAAAAACAAATTATTCCATCTGCTTTGTGGAATATTATGTAGTCAATTTTTTAAAATTATGTTTTCAATGGATATAATGACATACTATGATCTTCATGTTGTAAATAAATAAGCATCAGGAAAAAAAAAGATTCAAAAGAAACATTCAATTAGTATTTGTAACATCCAGGACAGAATTTTGAGTGATTTGATTTGCTTCTTTATTCTTTCCTGTTTTCCAAATTTTCTTCAGTGAGTACATATTTTTAGATTAGGAAAAACGTTTTGTTTTGTTTTTTTAAAGGAAAACAACCCTTTGCTATGATAGGCCTGTAACTTCTCTACACCAAGGAAAGAGCACATGGTTACTTACCTGCCCCGTGTTCCATACCTAGTTTCAGACAGCTGAGAAGCACATCTCAGGGATACTGTACACCAACTTAACTTGTTATAAAATCTCACCAGACGTGTGATTTCTGATACACAATCCAGTCCGAGTATCACAAAACACATCACTAAAGTATACTAAAATAAGGTTATTTACTTAAAAATGATACATTGGATGTAATCTATATATAGAACAAAGCAATTAATGGTAAACTTAATAAGGCACCTTTTAAACCAGATGCTATACAAAATACATTTAGTGTGTTACATATCAAAGATGAATCTATATTTTTGGTGTTTTACAACTGCTTAATAAAACTGCTTGTTTTAACCCACCTTTCAATGTCTATGTACAACTTCCCTAATTAAGCTATAATGTTATTTTATACAATATATACTACACTTTCATTTTTAAATGGGCAAGGACAACAATCACTAAAAGGGCTTAAATAATTCCATTGAAAGCATGGTACAGAGCACAAGCTAAAATTACAGTAATATATTTACTCTTGCAAAAGCACTATTCACATACTTTCCTTATGGGACAATCATTACCCATGGCTTCATGTGATGCTGCCCCAGATTTAATTTGCTTTTTATGAACATGTCAGCTCTCTGCAGTTTTTCTGTGACTTTGTAACAGTACTGAGACAAGAAGATGAACTGCTACACCATTATTTTAAGATCTGACCCAAGGAAATAATAAATATTACCACTTTCAAACAGTACAAGAGCTGCAATAATCCTTTTAAATCAATTAGTATTACAGCTGTTACAATTATTTTAGATATTCAGAAACAACATGTATGAAAAGAAACATAGGTGAATTAATTTATAAAATCTTGGCTGGAATAAATTATTTGATCTTGAGCCAACTCAGATGCACGATTCTTTTAAAAATTGTATTGCATTTTTGTTCTAAACAGAAGCAAAGCATCTGGGGAAAAAAGGTACTAAATCCTTTTTAGAGTGCATAAATACAAAATCTGGCACATTCTATGAAAACATAACTTTCAAAAACTACTGGTCATTTTTTAAGTTTAGAAAACTCCTGGGACATTGGAAATGCAGCATAAAACATTGATTGAAATATCTTTTGTGAAATCATTTCCAGAGAATTAGATTCAAATTTTATACTTCAGTAACGTGTTCAGTAAGAAAGCACAGGCAAAGCTTAGAATAAACACAATCCTAATGTGCCTTTGAATTCTAGAGATATTTACCAGTATATCGAGAACTTATAGGAATTCTGGGTGTTAACTTTTGTGGTATTCAAGTAGCTTTGCTTTTTTTTTTTTTATGTGTGCATTATTTAAAAGGATGACAGACAGAAGCCACACATTTTTAAAATGCGAAACTTTTAACTGGAACCAAACAATGGGTGTCTAGGGTTTCACAAATTACTATCTATGATGATACATAATACTTCTTAGTCTTTAAATATTTTACTTACTGGGTAAACTTATAAATTTAAGAGTAAGAGTAATAAGAACAGAAGAAAGTTTTATGCAACTTTTTTAAAGTTTAGGATTTCATATATGGCATCATTTGCTTTTTAAAGAACATGCTATACTAGAAAATAGTTACTGAACAAGTTTCTAAGGTTAATCTTGATATCATTTTTAATAAATCAATTTAATTAAAAAAATCATTAGTGATCTCGTACTTATAAACTAATTTTTTTACATATACTAAAATTAATGTTTTAAAGAACAGAGCTTATTCCTTACATTTTTCCTTACATATTTTAAGATGACAAATAATTTAAAGATTTATAGTTTATCAAATAAAAAAATTAATTCAGGTTAACCTTAGACTAACAAGTAGATCAGAGTTCTTAAGTATTCTTAAATCACTTGGCAATTTAGATTAAAATATCTGTATTTCTCAGTATAGAGATGGGGAAAACATTCTGAAAGAGGAAGTTATTGGGTATTGTCATTATGTAAATTTACTTATCTTGATGAACACTTTTAGTCTTAGATGAAAATTATTAAATTTAGCCAAAACTGTTAGTTTCAAAATTTTTAAATTTGATGTACAGTCAAATATATGTTTCATCCTTAAAAGCCAAATTTTTGGTAATGGACGCACATGCTCTGACTTTTCCCTTTATTAAAGTTTTTTGACTATAATGCTGATATAATTACATTTATTTTATGTCATACTCAAAGAAAACTGCCTCACTTTATGATCTATTGGTTGTTCAGAATAGACATTAATATTTAAAGGACATTACAGAAATATAAGTTTAAGTAAGTCAGAATTATCCCTAGGGATAACAAGGCATCCATAAAATATGCAGCATTTTATTGAGTAACGCCTAAACAGTAGAGATAACAGATACTGATTAGATACTGGACTTTTTTTCCTGACTCTTCATTGCCTTCACGAATTATGAAATAGAGATCATAAAACCAAAACTCTCAAATGACTTAAATGTCTAAAATAGCTGTTGATAAATTTTTATCATTTCTGAAATAGAAATTTCTAGTTTCATAAGATCTTTTCATAAAGGAAATTTGAGGTGATAGCTATCTTTATGAATGTCTATGGCCTGAAGTTAATGAAATCCTAGATTATTTTGAATGTGCTAAATCTTAAAACTTACATGTAGTTATACTTTATTATTTTTTCTGATAATCTTTTAATTTCCTTCCCTTAAAGCATGGGATCTGAGGTACATGTGAGCTCTGTTTCTACAGTATGAATGTATGTATGTATACATATAAAATATGGTTGTAAAAGAGGTGTTTCACAAATAAAGAATATTATACACAAAATATAAATAACTTCCCTTTTAAAAATTACTGAGAATAAAGAATACAGAACATGGCTGTAGGCACTTACATTGCTATCAAATGCAGTAATTAGTAATTCACTTCAATAAGAAGTGTTTTCTTTAGAAGGTTCATGGCATTGGAAGCTCCAACTTTAAACAGGATGCTTTTCATAGTAAAAACAGTAATTATTAAAAAAAAAAAGATGGTGGAGGAAAACAATCCACACTTACAGACTTTAAATGTCTTTTGGCCTTTATAACAACTTTATATTAAAAATAAAGTTGGTAGAGAAGCTAGCTCACCTGCATGGTAAATGGCTTTTATGTAACTGGCGAATCTTGGTCAGATAATGTATTTTTTAAAGCCCCAAACCAGTATCTTCCTGTGCATTATTTTCTCCTAATTCAAATGGCAGCAGAGGAATCCTGGTGTGCATGTATGTACACACACACACACACACACATCCCCCATTATCAAGGCATGACCAACTATCATAAACTAAGCAGTATCCCAAACAGATCATAATCCATAGGCTGTTTACAAAGGTAGAATACAAATAGATTAAATTTTCTTACGTAGAAGGCAAAAGTGTTACTTCTCCATCTCTGCTGAATTCATTTATCTTCTTAAGGCTTTCACAGAAAGCACCGTTTTATTATCAGTTAATTCAGTACCCAGAGTTTGACTGGAGACTTAATCAGGATTGGAGTCTTGATGCAGTTCATAAAACCTCCCCCTCCAAAAAAATACAGCATCAAAAACCACATTTAAAACAAAGCTGTCCATATATAAAGAATTAAGTGTCTAGAAGTTCCCAGCTGTATTTTACAGAGTACTGGAAGGTTTAATATTAGCAGCCTGTGAAGGTGTAGTGAGGAAAGTGTCTGAGAACCAAGTTAACATCCTTAATCTACACTAACTCCACCCATTCCCTGGGTGAAAACAGTTCTTGTAGTCTGGAATTTCTCTTCATGATTGTTTAACTGTCAAATTTTTACATCTTGGGATTCAACCATCTTGGCAAGTGTCTTCTTGATTCTCAGAGCCGTAAGTCTGGAGGCTGGATTGTGGGCCCAGCATTCTGACATTAGCTTCAAAACTGCTCGTAGACACTGTAAAACAAAGAGAACATAGAGAGCAGGTAAGTATCTTTGGCAACACTTAACAATCACTACTTACTCAAGGGACTTGGTTCCACTTACTTCATCACTGTTCCATCGATTAGACACAACTGGCCGCAAACGTTTGACACACACGACCTCACGCATATCTTCGTATGATGGATCGTTGGGTACCATGTTGTAATATGGCAACTGGTACTCCTCTACTATCCCTGCAGGGAAAAAACAGAGTGGGCACAAAAATGGTAGATGAACAAATTCTATCAGCTGTTCAGCACCTCTTACTGATCTTTATGGAACTAGAACTTGATTTCTACATTAAAAAAAAAAATCATAGCATGGATTCACTCTTAATAATAAATATATATTCTCTTTTTTCATGTCTCATCATTTCCTCAGCCTCCATCAGAGTCTCCATCACAGCTGCGGATGTAACAATATAAAAAAAGGGATATGCAAGGTGAAATGCTCACTTACCCTTAATTTTTAATCTAATTATTTGTGTGTATAACAGTTCCTACTAATGAATATGGTTTTTATTTTGTTTTGTTTTGTTTTGCAGTAGAAAGACAACATGATTTGCAGGAAAAGTTAACATATTTAGAACTACAACTGCTATCCTCAAAAGGCCTGCTGGCCAGGTGGGCCCTTGATTGGGGTCTGGAAACTTATGTGGTACAGTTCCCTATAGGCATACAAAATTTTCCCTAAATGGTAAGGGTGGCCCACTGTGCCCAGCTTAAAAACAATGTGGTGTATATACTGAATATCTGCTTTCTTTCTGCAACTGGAGTCTTGGGACATGCTAGGCAGAGGGTGCCCATGTGACCAGCCTCTCAAAGTACCTTGGGGCACTAAGCCGCTAACGAACATCCATAGATGGCAACATTTTATATGATGTCAAAATTTGTTGCTGGAGGAATTAAGCGTGTCCTGTGTGACCCCAGTGGGAATGGACTTTTTGGAAGCTTATGCCCGACTTCCTCTGAACTTTGCCCCCAGGCACCTTTCCCCTTTGCTGATTTTGATTTGCTTCCTTTCACCGCAATAAATCTTACCGGTGAGGACAACTATATGATGAGTCCTCTGAGTCCTTCTTGTGAAATCTAGAACCTGGGAATGGTCTTAGGGATCCCTGACATGCATGACATAGAAATTACATAACTGGAGCTCTTATATTCTTAATGATGAGGATACATAACCAGAAACATGCCATTTTTATAAACGCCTACCTCCTGTGACACAACGACGAGCCATTTCCCAAATGATCAGGCCAAAGCTATAGATGTCAGCCATTATGTAGGGCTGGAAATGGTTTTTGTTCAGGCTTTCATCTAGCACTTCTGGAGCCATATAGCGTTTGGTACCCACCCGGGTATTCAAGGGTACATCAACTTCATTTGTATCACTGAAATAGAAGACAGACAATAGGTTCGGGCTAAGAACAAAATTGTTTATCTTCTATTTTTGTCATATTTTGTAAAAGTCAGTGTCTGTTTCTCCCTGTAATATATACATAATATATATAAATAAAATAAAAACCAGCCAATCTATGTACCTATTTACCTACCTGGCTAATATTTCCACATTCTCGTATCAGAAATCTGGACCAGATATATTTTGAAATTAAGCATCTTTCAAATTTTAGAAAAGGAGTATGCCCTTTAAATATATGCTACATATTATACATAACATTCCCTATAGGGTCTGAAGCAGTGTTCTTATTCAAAGTCACTACTATGTCAGCAGTGAAAACAACACGAATACTCATACAAGCTAGATACATGGAGACAATAAACGCCTCACATCAGCTCAGGTTGTTTTTTTTTTTCTCAAGGTTAAAAAAACTATCATTTATTTTTAAAAGCACTAATACAAAGTTTAATATACTTAAGAAAGTTACAATATACAAATGTGCTCAGCTGTGATTTTGACAGACTTGACTTCTCTGTAGCATGTGACCTTGAGTTTCTTTTAGTTACCCACATTTCCAATGTTTAGTTATTCAAACGTTAGTCCCTTGAAACACCTGGTGGGTTACATAAGCATGAATCACATGCAACAAGAGAAAATGCAGATGACTGTGCCACCCAACCAAGTGTTCATGAAGAAAATGACGAACTTTCCATTTACATCAACCAGGGCACATCTCTCCTTGGGAGAGAAGTTTCGGAAATGTCACCATTCTTTTAGAGCATGCTTAAAATGTTAGCTGCCCAACAACTTTCAAAAGAGTTTTATTCTCCTGCTTCAGTTGTTCATCTGTGGTCTCTATTTCATCTTTTATGAAATAGAGACTTCTATTGTCATCATCTAGGTCTCTATTTAACAAATCAATTTCTTCTTTGTGGTCTGTAGTTCATCTTCTATGAAATAGAGACTTCTATTGTCATCTAGGTCTCTATTTAACAAATCAATTTCTTCTTTGAGTTTTTCAATCATTTCCTTTTTATCTTGCATTAGTCTCACAAGTCTTTTTTCTTGCCTTTCTCTTATTACTTTCTTTTCAAGATCTTCAATTTTCTTTTCCATTGTGCTCCTTGAGACCAAACTACCTGAAGCACTTGCATCCCTGTTGTATCTGCTGAATCCACTTCTCCCTGTTCGGGGATATCTACTTGAGATATCGTCTTCAGAGGCAGTGGTTGTGCTGATAAAGGGCTGTTATCCACACATACAAAGAATTCTTAAGAAAGAAGGGTCACAAACAATACCTAGATTTCTGACTTGAGCTAGAGTGGATTTTGATGCCAACTACTGAAAGCCACCAGGTCTCACACATTTTCTTTTAAACACACTGACTTTTAGATGCCTCTGAGAAATATTTTGTATCTGCCTGAAACTGTTCTAGATGGCTCTTGCAATAGATAGGAACTGCCTGGGTCTAATAATTAGGGCTTCATTCCGCATCATGTTCTGTTGTGTATTGCATCTTCTCGTTTCTGTTCTTTCTGCCCTGCTTCGTTCATCATCTTCATGTTCATCTAAGCACTCGGCCGCGGAGATGTTGACCACGGCCGTGGAGCACCGCTTCTCCCGCAGCTTCTGCTTCTCCATCTATCCCTTGCCTTTCCTGGCGCTGGGCCCTGCGCTCCTGCCCTTCACCACCGCGCCGACCTGCTCCTCCTCGTCGCCCGCGGCCGGAGACGGAGGCAGTGGCGGGTCAGGTCAAATTTTGTCACAAGTTTAGTGCCTTTCTAAGAAAAAGGACAATACTAAATATAAGAAAAAGTGTAGATGATTATGTCCCAGAACAAGTCAATGAGAAAAATACATTGAGAGGAATCATTTGCTTTTACCATTCTCTGTGATAAACTCAGCCTACTGACACAGGATTATATTTTCTTCATTATGGCCCAACCTCGTTCTATTGTGGGTAATATTTATGCAATTCTATGGACAATCAGTAAATCATGCTTATTGGTTTTTTGTAATTTTGGACTAAGTTTTAGAGCTGCAAGACATGAACATGCTTTGTTGCTTAGGTTCCCTGTTCTGGCAGGTTGTGGAAATTACTCTGAAGCAAAGAAAATCGTTATTTTCTTAAACAACATTTGATGAGTATTTGAGCCAACAAACACTGCACCGATCACACACACACACACACACACACACACACACACACACACACACACACACACACGATTAGAACACTCTAACAACTAAAGGGTGAGACTTAACTCTTAACGTTTGCTTTATTATGGTCTAGTACTTTTACTTTATGGCCCAAAATTCTGAAGTCAAATGGCTGCTGTATTCTAGAGTTATAACAACATTAAAACAGCTTAAACAGTTTCCTAAAAGTATGGTAATCCTAGTTGTTTTAAAAATATTGACAATATCAGGTGGTGATGGAGAAATGGCATACTTCCACCCTGTTTATAGGAGTATAAATTGATGCACACTTTCTAAAGGGATAATTTGTAATATATTCTTTGTCGAGACCCTTCTGTAGGAATCCATCATGAAGAAATACTTGTACAAGAAGAGCTCAAGTATATTATACATAAATAAACTACAATGTTCATTAAAACTTTCTTTTAATGATAGAAATAAAGCAGAAGAAAAATTTATTGCCCATCAGGTCACAGATGGAATAAATCACAGTATATCCATATAATGGAAAAGTCTGCATCAACACTATTAAAAAGAATGAAGTAGATTTACATACATTGAAATAGAAGGATGTCTAAGACAATAAAAAGCAGGAAATAAAGAATTACGTAGTGTAAAATGTAATTTTTGTTAAAAAAAAACCACCAAGACAAAAAAAAATCCCAACTATTTATGTATATAACTATATTAGTGCAACTATACATGTCTGGTATTCCACTGTCCTGAATACAAATATACTAATATCCTCTGGAGATTAAAATAATTTCAAAACAGCAGGCAAAGAACCATTCACCTGTTGAATTTAACAGCAAGGCCCAGATCAGCAATACAGCAACTTCCATTTTTCTTGATGAGGATGTTTTTGCTCTTTAGATCTCTATGCGCAATTGCAGGCTTTCCTTGGGTGCCATAAATTTCTGTGTGGAGATGGCACAGACCACAGGCAGCCGAGTAAGCCAACTTGAGCAGGGCTCTGGTGTCTAGTGTAGCGCATTTCAGGAAATCATAGAGAGATCCGTTTTCATGGTAATCAGTAATCAAATAGAGCTGAGTCCAGGAACCTGTCCCTTTAATGTCTGCTGCTATAAAACCTGTTCAATTAATGAGTTTAAAGGTTAGTTATCAGAGGTAGTAATGAATGTTCATTCAGGACATTGAGAATAACTTAGGTTATCAGTACAGATAATAAAAATGTAATCTGCCTGGGAAAAACACCAAAATTTTTATTTCTGCCATGTACACATATAGCTCTACACTTACATAACACATTTAAAATAATCTTAATGATAATTTTATGAAAATGACTATAATGCAACCAAGAAACAGATCACATGCCATAGAACCTGGAAGAGTGTTACCAAGCTTCCTGGTTCTCTAAGCTTGAGGAATATAAAGAAGGAATGTGGAAAAGGCTCTCAATTTCATGTTGAAAAGCAGACACATGAAAATAATAAAGTTACAAAGATTCAATCAAAAGCTTGCCTCTAACTAAGCCAGCTCCCACCTGCCTGACAATGCCTCATCACATCTGCCTTTTCAGTCTGGCTGTTCAGGTAGGTGCACAATACTGGCCTCCTAGCCTCCTGCTCTTTCTTCTCTTCTCTCTCTTCACAAAAAGGTCAGTGAGTGCTGGTCTGAACAGTCCTCCCCCACCCCCACTGGCCAAACTCACATCTACCTGATACCTGTAAATGTGACCTATTTGGAAATAGGGTCTCAAGAGATGTAATGAAGCTCAGATGAGGTGATACTAAGGTCACTTACTGGTACTCTTACAAGAGGGATATGTGGATCAAACATACATGGGAGAAGACCACGTGACAACAAAGACAGAGGGGAGTGTTGTCACTGAGCCAAGAAACACCAAAGATTGCTGGCAATCTCCAGACTGAGTTCCCCTGGAGCCCTCAGAGGGCACAGCCCTGCCAACTCCCTAATTTTATATTTCTGGGTTCTCTAACTCTGATAGAATAAATTTCTATTGTTTAAGCTACCTAGTTTGTGGTAACTTGCTATGAGAGCCCTAGGAAACTAACAAAAGTGTCTACGATACTCCTGGCAATGTGCTACCCATGCTCAAAGAGGGGGGAAATGGTAACTGAAAGAAGTCACGAAACCTAGATGAGTTTATGAATACTACTGATCAGATCACAGCCAAATTATTTTGCTGTTGTGTAAGTAGGGGTGGAGGAGAAACCTACTAAGGATAAACATAAATGAAGTTGGCTACATCTAGTGCGCATGTGTGTGCGCGCACACGCGCGTGAGAGCAAGTTATTTAGCTTACAAGAGGCAAAAGGTACAAATAAAGTCACTCTAGAAAATTACTTAAACTACCTTTAAAAGAGTTGGTTTTTGTTAGTACATGGGTTAAATCCAAAAATTAACATTACCTCCAAAGTGAAACTCACTGCTGTTTCCTCAGTTGAATAAGTAAAAAAGTGGCTGGTTACATTTGGGACTATGTTGTATTTAAACTGTGTATTCTACTGGGTTTTCTCTAGCCAAATGCACAGAACTGAATTCACATATGTTTTCAAAGCCTTTATGGCAGGCTTCCACCTACATTCCACTAACCTTGTCAGAATATGGAATTGACTGAAATCAAATGTGTACCCACCAAGTATGTTTTCATGACGCATTAGCACAGTTTGATAGATTTCTGTTTCTCGAAACCAGCTTGCTTCTTCAGTGGTGAAAAACACTTTGACCGCCACTTTTTCACCACGCCATTTACCCATCCACACTTCTCCATATCGGCCTTTACCAACTTGTCGAACCATCTGAATCTGTTTGGCAATAGTTCGCTGAACCTTAATAGAAAAAAGTAAAATGTTTTGGATTCTTCATGAAAAGAACCTGTAACACTAAGAAAGTGGTCTTAGAGTCCATCTCATCAGAAAGGATGAGATATACCACTTAAGTCCATTGTTAAAATTTCTAATGCATTTAAAAGAAGATGAAACAATGTATAATATACCCTGAAACCACAAACTAACAGGTCCATTAATGTGGCAGATAGTTTGCAAAACCAGTCTAACTAATTTATCCTCTGGGACACAGCCTTGGGGTAGTCTCCACAGACTCCTGGCTTGGCCACATGACTTGCTTTGGACAACAGAACAATGGCAAATGTGATGCAAATAAAGACTTGAAAAGTATGTATTGGGGCTTGCCCTTTCTTTCTGTTCTGGGGAACCCAGTGACCAATGAATAATACCAGGTAAACTACTGGCCATGTGCATAGACTATACCATCTAGCTCTAGCTGAGCAAGGCCAGAAAAAGAACTTACCAGCAGGCCCACAGAATCATGAGAAATAATAACTGTTCGTTGCTTGAAGCCATTAAGCTTTGGGGTGCTGCATTATGCAGCAAAACCTAAATGATAGTCTCTAAGACCTGACATGACCTGGCCCCTGCCTAACTCTCCAGCCTCATCATCCACTATAATCACTCACCCCTCTTATGTACCTTAGTTCAACTTGCAGAAATCAGTCAAGCTCATTCCTGTCTCAGAGGCTTTCTGCATGTGCAGCTCCCTGTAACAGCATTGTTTTCTCTCTGTTAAACATGTTTATAGCACATATACTCACTTCTCAGTTGCTGCACTTACTACAATTATAATGTTATTATTTATGTATTTGTTTGAATTTTATTCCCCCTACTCACAGAATATAGATATTTATTTATAATACCTGAAGGATAATAATTGAGTTCACTAATATTTATTGAATGAAAGATGCACATTAATTGCTACCATACATTTTCAGAACCATCAGTAACCATTCTAAATTTAAAAAAATGAAGATCCAGGTCAGAAATGAAGTTAAAATGGGCTAGATTTTGTGCATACCTAAACTGACATTTTGTATCACTTATTACAGAATCCTTTGGTGATTTTGTTTAGAAAGTCAGGATTATTGAGGTATGACTTATATATACAATAAAACTCACTTTTTGAGAACTGTGTTTTAAGAAACATATAGTCAGAGAGGATTAAAGACGGTGGTATGAGAGGTGAGACAGAGGCCTCCTTCTAAACCCACATATAATATGAAAATATAGTTAATACAACTAAAACTGAAAGAGCTACAAGAAAGAAGGCTGCACCAAACTGCATACACCTGGAGAAAAGAACACACCTCATGGTACCAAAGCTGTGATCTGGCGGGACCCAAACCCTTCCTCCACCCCAGCTCACCGGCAGGACAAAGAGAAACGGAGCAGGGAGGGAGTGGAGGCCTTGGACTGCTGAACACCTAAACCTGGATATTTACTCTGGGACCACGAATTTACACTGGATGGTTCTGGTGATTAGTGTGGCTAAGACAGGCGGAATACCTTGAGAGACTGAGATTCCAGCTGCTTGTTGAAAACAGGGATCCATACTGGGCTGCTCTGGGACAAAAGAAAGGCGGGCAGTTTGAGAGACCTCTTAATAGTGAGAGGGCTGCCAAAGTGGCAAGGACCGCACAGAGCTTACTGCTCAGGAGAAAGGACAGTAGACAAAACTGTCCGGGCGCACTCTGACCAGCAGGTTGGGAACTTTCAGGAGCTTCAGGCACTCCATCCCCCTGGCTGGATACGCAGATCCAAGGCCCCCCACAGTAACACACAGCATGCTGCACCTTCCTCCCGGCTAGCCTGCCCATGGCTCACAAACCAGCAGCCCCTGCCCTGGCATCAGGCCAGCCAGAGGGAAGCCCTGCCTATAGCAGCTACAATTGCAAAGCATAGAGGCTTACACCTGTGTGTTCAGCCCACTGGCTCTAGCAGTGGAGACAGGCATAGCAGCTGGAAAGCAGGAAACAGCTCTTTCCTTCCCCCAGGCACCAATACCGCTCCCCTGTGACCCCTGACATTGCTCCAGGGGCTGAACAGCTCTAGGGAGTAGAGCTTCTGGGCACTAGAGGGTGCCACATAAAAATATGAAATGTCAAAGGAAACTGGTTCAAACAAAAATCGTAAAAACACCAGAAAAAGAGTCAAATGAAACTGATCACATGAATCTTCCTGAGATTTCAAAATAAAAATCATAAACATGCTCATGGAGGTACAGAAAAATATTCAAGAACTCAGGAATGAATTCCAGTCAGAGATCCAATCACTAAGGAATACAATGGAGGGTTTTAAAAGCAGATTAGACACAGTGGAGGAGACGATAAATGAAACAAAAATTAGAGAAGAGGAATACAAAGAAACTGAGGCACAGAGAGAAAAAAGGTTCTCTAAAAATCAAAGAATATTGAGAGAACTGTGTGACCAATCCAAATGGAACAATATTCATACTATAGGGGTACCAGAAGAAGAGAGAGAAAAAGGGATAGAAAGTGTCTTTGAGGAGGTAATTGCTGAAAACTTCCCCTATCTGAGGAAGAAGATAGTCTCTCAGGCCATGGAGGTGCCCAGATCTCCCAACACAAGGGACCCAAGGAAGACAACACCAAGACATGTAATAATTAAAATGGCAAAGATCAAGGAAAAGGACAGACCATAAAAAGCAGCGAGAGAGAGAAATAAGATCACATACAAAAGAAAACCCATCAGGCTATCAGACTTCTCAGCGGAAACCTTATAGGCCAGAGGAAGTGGCATGATATATTTAATGCAATGAAGCAGAAGGGCCTTGAACCAAGAATACTCTATCGGGCAAGATTATCATTTAAATCTGTAGAAGGGATTTAACAATTTTCAGATAAGCAAAAGCTGAGGGAACTTATCTCCCACAAACTGTCTCTACAGTGTATTTTGGAGAGACTGCTATAGAAGGAAGTGTTCCTAAGACTAAACAGCTGTCACCAGAGGTAATAAAACCACAGCAAAGAAAGTAGAGCAATTAATTACTAAACAAATGCAAAATTAAATGAACTACCCCCAAAGTCAGTCAAGGGACAGACAAAGAGTACAGAATATGATACCTAATATATAAAGAAAAGGAGGAGGGAAAAAAAAAACCTTTAGATTGTGTTTGTAATAGCATACTAAGTGAGTTATGTCAGACTCTACGATAGTACAGAAGTTACCCTTGAACCTTTGGTAACCACAAATCTAATGCCTGCAATGGCAATAACTACATACCTATTGATAATCACCCTAAATGTAAATGGACTGAATACACCAAATCACAAAAGACACGGTCACTGAATGAATTAAAAAACAAGACCCATCTATATGCTGCCTACAAGAGACTCACCTCAAACCCAAAGTCATACACAGACTAAAAGTGAAGGGATGGCAAAAGATATTTCATGCAACTAATAGGGAGAAAAAAGCAGGAGTTGCAGTACTTGTATCAGACAAAATAGACTTCAAAACAAAGAAAGTCACAAGAGACAAAGAAGGACATTACATGATGATAAAGGGGTCAATCCAACAAGAAGATACAACCATTCTAAATATCTATGTGCCCAACACAGGAGCATCTACATATGTGAAACAAATACTAACAGAATCAAAAGGGGAAATAGAATGCAATGCATTCATTCTAGGAGACTTCAACACTGAACAACACATTAGAACAGATGGAGCAAACACTTACAGAACTCTAACCCCAAAGCAAAAAAATACACATTCTTCTCAAGCACTCATGGGACATTTTCAAGAATAGATCATATACTAGGCCACAAAAGAGCCTCAGTAAATTCAAAAAGACTGAAATTGTACCAACCAGCTTCTCAGATCAGAAAGGTATGAAACTAGAAATAAATTATGCAAAGAAAACAAAAAATCACACAAATACATGGAAGTTTCACAACATGCTCCTAAATAACCAATGGATCAATGACCAAATAAAAACAGAGATCAAACAATATAGGGAGACAAATGACAACAATAATTCAATAATTCAACACCACAAAATCTGTGGGATGCAGTGAAGGCTGTGCTAAGAGGAAAATATATTGCAATACAGGCCTACCTCAGGAAAGAAGAAAATCCCAAATGAACAGTCTAAACTCACAATTACTGAAACTAGAAAAAGAAGAACAAAGAACAAATGAGGCCCAAAGTCAGTAGAAGGAGGGACATAATGAAGATTAGAGCAGAAATAAAATTGAGAAGAATAAAATAATAGAAAGAATCAATGAAAGCAAGAGGTGGTTCTTCAAGAAAATAAACATAATAGATAAACCCCTAGCGAGACTTTTCTAGAAAAAAAGAGAGTATACACACATAAACAGGATCAGAAATGAGAAAGGAAAAATCACGATGGACACCACATATATACAAAGAATTATTAGAGAATACTATGACAAATTATATGCCAACAAACTGGATAACCTAAAGAAATGGACAACTTTCTAGAAAAATACAACCTTCCAAGACTGACCAAGGAAGAAACAGAAAATCAAAACAGACCAATTACCAGCAAAGAAATTGAAGCGGTAATCAAAAAACTACCCAAGAACAAAACCCCCGGGCCAGATGGATATTCACCGCTGAATTTTATGAGACATACAGAGAAGACATAATACCCATTCTCCTTAAAGTTTTCCAAAAAATAGAAGAGGAGGGAACACTTCCAAACTCATTCTATGAAGCCAGCATCACTCTAATACCAAAACCAGGCAAACACACCACACAAAAAAGAAAATTACAGACCAATATCCCTGATGAACGTAGATGCAAAAATACTCAACAAAATATTGGCAAACCGAATTCAAAAATACATCAAGAGGATCATACAACATGATCAAGTGGGATTCATCTCAGGGGTGCAAGGATGGTACAACATTCGAAAATCCATCAACATCATCCACCACATAAACAAAAAGAAGGACAAAAACCACATGATCATCTCCATAGATGCTGAAAAAGCATTCGACAAAATTCAACATCCTTTCATGATAAAAGCTCTCAACAAAATGGGTATAGAAGGCAAGTACCTCAACATAATAAAGGCCATATATGACGAACCCACAGCCAACATTACACTTAACAGCGAGAAGCTGAAAGCTTTTCCTTTAAGATCGGGAACAAGACAAGGATGCCGACTCTCCCCACTTCTATTCAGCATAGTTCTGGAGGTCTTAGCCAAGGCAATTAGACAATACAAAGAAATAAAAGGCATCCAGATTCAGAAGGAAGAAGTTAAACTGTCCCTATTTGCAGATGACATGATATTGTACATAAAAAACCCTAAAGAATCCATTCCAAAACTACTAGATCTAATATCTGAATTCAGCAAAGTTGCAGGATACAAAATTAATACACAGAAATCTGTTGCATTGTTTAACCCTACACACAAAAGTAAACTGGAAATGGATCAAAGACATGAATGTAAGTCATGAAACCATAAAACTCTTAGAAAACAACATAGGCAAAAATCTCCTGAATATGAGCAACTTCTTCCTGAATGCATCTCCTCAAGCAAGGGAAACAAAAGTATAAATGAACACATGGGACTACATCAAACTAAAAAGTTTCTGTACAGCAAAGGACACCATCAACAGAACAAAAAGGCATCCCACAGTATGGGAGAATATATTTGTAAATGACATATCCAACAAGGGGTTAACATCCAAAATATATAAAGAACTCACATGCCTCAATACCAAAAAAGCAAATAACCAGATTAAAAAATGGGCAGAGGCATAAGAAGAAAATAAATCCTACCATTTGCAACAACATGGATGGAGCTAGAGGGTATTATGCTCAGGGAAATAAGCCAAGCGGAGAAAGACAAGTATCAAATGATTTCACTCATCTGTGGAGTATAAGAACAAAGCAAAAACTGAAGGAACAAAACAGCAGCAGACTCACAGAACCCAAGAATGGACTAACAGTTACCAAAGGGAAAGGGACTGGGGAGGATGGAGGGGAAGGGAGGGATAAGGGTGGGGGGAAGAAAGGGGGCATTATGATCAGCATATATAATGTGGGGTGGGGGGCATGGGGAGGGCTGTACAACACAGAGAAGACAAGTAGTGATTCTATAGCATCTCAGTATGATGATGGACAGTTACTGTAATGGGGTATGTGGGAGGGACTTGGTGATAGGGGGAGTCTAGTAAACATAATGTTCCTCATGTAACTGTAGATTAATGATACCAAAAAAAAAAAAAAAAAAGGGCAGAGATTATGAAGAGACAGTTCTCCAAACAAGAAGTTCAGATGGCCAAGAGACACATGAAAAGATGTTCCACATCACTAATCATCAGGGAAATGCAAATTAAAACCACCATGAGGTATCACCTCACATCACTAAGGATGGCCAGCACTGAAAAGACTAAGAACAACAAATGCTGATGAGGATGTGGAGAAAGGGGAACTCTCCTACACTGCTGGTGGGAATGTAAGCTAGTTCAACCACTGTGGAAAGCAATATGGAGGTTTCTCAAAAAAATTAAAAATAGAAATAGCATTTGACCCGGGAATCCCACACCTTGAAATTTACCCAAGGAATACAACTTCTCAGACTCAAAAATCCATATGCATCCCTATTTACAATTTACAATAGCCAAGATATGGAAGCAACCCAAGTGTCCATCAGTAGATGAATGGATAAAGAAGATGTGGTACATATATACAATGGAATACTATTCAGTCATAAGAAAGAAACAAATCCTACCATTTGCAAAAACATGGATGGAGCTGGAGGACACTATGCTCAGTGAAATAAGCCAGGCGGAGAAAGACAAATGCCAAATGATTTCCCTCATTTGTGGAGTATAACAGTGAAGCAAAACTGAAGGAACAAAATAGCAGCGGAGCCACAGACTCCAAGAAGGGACTAGTGGTTACCAAAGCGGAGGGGTGTGGGAGGGAGGTGGGGATTCAGGGGTATTATGTTTAGTAGACATGGTGTGGGAGGCCACAGGAGAAACAGTGTAGCAGAGAGAAGGCAAACAGTGAATCTGTGGAATCTTACTACACTGATGGACAGTGACTGCATTGGGGTATGGGTGGGGACTTGATAATATGGGTAAATGTAGTAACCACATTGTTTTTTCATGTGAAACCTTCATAAGAGTGTATATCAATAATACCTTAATAAAAAAATTTTTTTAAAAACCCTAAAGAATCTACTCCAAAACTACTAGATCTAATATCTGAATTCAGCAAAGCTGCAGGATACAACATTAATACACAGAAATCTGTTGCATTCCTATATACTAACGATGAACTAGCAGAAAGAGAAATCAGGAAAACCATTCCATTCACAACTGCATCAAAAAGAATAAAATACCTAGGAATAAACCTAACCAAGGAAGTGAAAGACTTATACTCTGAAAACTACAGGACACTCTTAATAGAAATTAAAGAAGATACCAATAAATGGAAATATATCCCGTGCTCATGGATAGGAAGAATTAATATGGTCAAAATGGCCATCCTGACTAAAGCAATCTACAGAGTCAATGCAATCCCTATCAAAATACCAACAGCATTCCTCAATGAACCACAATTTAAAATTCATATGGAACCACAGAAAACCCTGAATAGCCAAAGCAATCCTGAGAAGAATAAAGTTGGGGGAATTACACTCCCCAACTTTAAGCTCTACTACAAAGCCACAGTAATCAAGACAATTTGGTCCTGGCACAAGAACAGAATAGACCAATGGAGAAGACTAGAGAGCCCAGATATAAACCCAACCATATGTGGTCAATTAATACACTACAAAGGAGCTATGGACATACAATGGGGGAAATGATAGCCTCTTCAACAACTGGTGTTGGTAAAACTGGACAGCTACATGCAAGAGAATGAAACTGGATTACTGTTTAACCCCATACACAAAAGTAAACTTGAAATGTATCAAAGACCTGAATATAAGCCATGAAACCATAAAACTCTTAGAAGACAACATAGGCAAAAATCTCCTGAATATAAACATGATAAACTTCTTTCTGAACTTATTTCCTTGAGCAAGGGAAACAAAAGCAAAAATGAACACATGGGACTACATCAAACTAAAAAGCTTCTGTACAGCAAAGGACACCATCAACAGAAAAAAAAGGCATCCTACAGTATGGGAGAATATATTTGTAAATGACATGTCTGACAAGGGGTTAACATCCAAAGTATATAAAGAACTCACATGCCTCAAGACCCAAAAAGCAAAAAACTCTATTAAAAAATGGGTGGAGGATATGAAAAGACAGTTCTGCAAAGAAGAAATTCAGAGGGCCAACAGACACATGAAAAGATGCTCCACATCACTAAGTATCAGGGAAATGCAAATAAAAACCACAATGAGATATCACCTTACAGCAGTTAGAATGGCCACCATAGAAAAGACTAAGAACAACAAATGTGGGCGAGGATGTCGAGAAAGCGAACCCTCCTACACTGCTGGTGGGAATGTAAGCTAGTTCAACCATTGTGGAAAGCAATATGGAGGTTCCTCAAAAAATAAAAATAGAAATACCATTTGACCCAGGAATTCCACTCCTAGAATTTACCCAAAAAATGCAAGTTTTCAGATTCAAAATACTTATGCACCCCTATGTTTATCGCAGCACTACTTACAATAGCCAAGATATGGAAGCAACCTAAGTGTCCATCAGTAGATGAATGGGTAAAGAAGATGTGGTACATATAGACAATGGAATACTATTCAGTTGTAAGAAAGAAACCCTACCATTTGCAACAACATGGATGGAGCTGGAGGATATTATGCTCAGTGAAATAAGCCAGGCGGAGAGAGACAAGTGCCAAATGATTTCCCTTATTTGTGGAGGATAACAATGAAGCAAAACTGAAGGAACAAAACAGCAGCAGACTCACAGACTCCAAGTCGGGAGGGAGGCAGAAAGGGGATTGAGGGGTATTATGTTTAGTACACATGGTGTGGGGGGGTCACAGGGAAGACAGTGTAGCACAGAGAAGGCAAATAGTGAATCTGTGGCATCTTAATACACTGATGGACAGTGACTGCAATGGAGTATGGGGGGGACTCAATATGGGTGAATGTAGTAATCACATTGTTTTTTTCATGTGAAACCTTCGTAAGAGTGTACATCAATAACACCTTAATAAAAAAAATGGCAAGAAAAAAAAAAGAAAGAAATATAGTCATGTAACCACCGAAACCACAATTAAGATAACCATTTTCTTTATCCCAAAAAGTTCTTTCTCACCTCTTTAAAAACAACTCCCTCCCCACCCACCCCAGTCCCTGGCATCACTGATTTGTTTTCTGACCCTGCAGTTTTGTCTTTTCTAGAAAATCACATAAATGGAAACATACAATATGTAGCCTTTTCTATATAGCTTCTTTTAAGTATGCTTTGAAATAAATCTGTGATGCTGTTGCCTATCAGCATGTTCCTTTTCTTGACGATTAGTATTCCACCACAGGAATGTACCAAAATTTGTTAATCCATTTACCAATTGATGGACTTTTGAGCTGTTTACAATTTATGTCTATTATGCATAAAGCTACTATGAATATTCACATCCAGGTGTTTGTGTGGGCATGTTTGCATATCTCTTCTGTAAATACTTAGCAGAAGGACTCTTCATTTCATAAAAAGTATATGCTCAACTTTTCAGTCAACTGGCAACCTGCTTCTTTTCAAAATGTTGATAATGACTTATTTGCCATTCTTTTATCTTCTTTGTGGAAGTGTCTATTCAAATCTTTTGTCCATTTTTTAAAATTGGTTGGTTTGTTTTGAGTCATGCAAGTGCTTTATACATTCTTCACACAAATTCTTTATCAGAACTGTGTTGCTAGTTTGTGAATTGTTTTTTCATTTTCTTAAGTGTTTCCTAAATAGGAAGTTTTAAATTTTTAGGAAGCCCAATTTATCATTTTTTAAAATGATTTATGCTTTTGTGTCCTAAGAAATCTTTGCTCAATCCAAGTTTACAATGATCTTCTAAAACATTTTCTTTTGACAGTTTTATCCTTTTAACTTTTACATTTAGGTCTATGATCCACTTCAAGGTAATTTGGTATATGGCATGAAGTGTCAAGATTCTCTTTTTGGCAAATGGATGCCCGATTTCTCCTGTACCATTTGTTTTTTCTCTACTGAATTAACAGTACTTTGACATCCAAATCATCATACATGTGTGTGTTCATTCCTCTCTATTCTGTTCCACTGATATGCACATATATGTCCTTTGCCAGGACCACACTGTGTCCATTACTCTAGCTTTACAGCAAGGCCAGAAATCAGGTAGTAAATCCTCTTTGTTCTTTCTCAAAAATGTTTTTGCTCTACTAGGTCCTCTGTATTTTCACATAAATATTAGAGTCAGCTTATCAATTTCTAAAAAGTTTGCTCTTTGATTTGGATTGAATTGAAATTATAAATCAATTTTAGGATAACTGAAATCTTACTACTGAGTCTTCTGATTCACAAACAGGTTACACATCTCAATTTACCTAGGTCTTTGTTAATTTCTTTTGGCAACGTTTTTCTAATTTTCAGTGTATAGGTCTTATGTAAATTTTGTAAAGCTTAGTCCAAAAACTTCATGTTTTTTATGCTATTTTAAATACTATTAAAAAAAATTTTAATTCCTAATTGTTCGCTAACAGTCTACATAAATTCAATGATTTTTGGATAATGACCTTATATTCTGCAACCCTGATAAACTCAATAATATTGGTTGTTACAGCTTTATGGTTTAATACTTGAGATTTTCTACACAATCATGTTAACTGCATATAAAGGTGGTTTTACTTTTTACCTGAATAACTGAACTGAATAATCCAACTATTTAATTCAATGAATTTTCAAATTATAGATCAATGTATTTAAACACATGTAATTAAACAATTAAAAATCTGGATATCGGGGATTTATTATAAGAGTCCCTTTGACTCCTAAATTAGAATTATTTTTATATATAGCCTTTTTAGAACTACTTACAACTACCTTTAAAATTACTTTTATGACCTGTGTTTTGGATAAAATAGTATTATACTAAGGGAAGTGTCCTATGGAGAAACTTCCCTTTCATTTCAGAATCTGAAGCAGTTATAATTTCCCCAACCAGATGCAAGTAATCTTATACCTGATTCCTCTTCAGCTTGGCTGTTAAAAGCACATTTGTGAGCTAACTTTAGCACTCCCATTGTACTTCATGATCACATTTTCTTTCCTAACCTTGCCTGTGCCTCTGTTTTCCTTGTTTTATATTTCTTACTTTTAATTCCATCTTGCATTACTGCAGTCATCTTTCTAAAAAAAGAAAAAAAATGTGTGTAGCAATGTTCCCTAATCTATAATGCTGTCTACCATCATGAGGACACATTCTGTATCAATAAGCCATTCACGTTTATATGCCATTTTATCTTACCAATAAAGGTAGTCCAGATCCACTACCAGAACTTTGTGACTGGTCAATAAGGTCTTTTAATGATTCTCCAACTGGAATAAATGCTTCATCCTGTTCCAAATCACGATTGTAACGACGTCTGCTTGAAATGCTCTTGCAATAATGTCTTTTAAAAAAGCAGAAAAGAATCTACATTAAAATTTTAAAATTATAGAATTCGAAGGTAAGAAAAATCTTGAGGCTGTCAACACCATTATGCTTCCCTCAGATAGGACCATATCCAAATCTGTCTTACCACAGTACTAACATACCCTGTTTAAAATCCTATCCAGAAATGGAGTTTATGAGATAGAGTTCTATGTACCATATTAAAATGGAAAAATGGCCATGTGCACAGTCAAGTGAAAAAAATTTGTATGATTAAAAAACAGCAAGCTATGTGTAATCTTAGCTTAAAAACTTTAAAAAATTACATCTATCTACATATGTCTAAAAAGATCAGAAAGGATATACAGCAAGTTGTAAATAATAGTTCTATCTGGGGATACAGGAATATTCACTTTCTACTTTACATAAATATTTTCATTTGAATTCATAAGTATGTATTTTTGTATCAAAATGAATGATACATATAGTTCCATTTTAAGAAAAGGGAAAAGGAGTTACAGAAATCAAATTCTCTTAACTATGAAATATTTCAAACATATAGGAAGGTAGAGATTAATGGGCATCCATGTGTAGACCATTTAAATTTAACATATTATGTGATATTTATATTAAAAATTTTTTAAATAAACATTAGAAATATCTAAAGTTCCAGCTATTTTCCTGATAATTCCATTTCCCTCCTTTACTCCTAAGAGACAAACACTATCCTGAAGGTGGTTATTTCCTTCCTCTTTATGTATTTATACTTTTGCCATAAATGTATCTATTCATAAAAAACACTGTTTCTCTGGATACAAATTTACATAAATGGCATATTTTACACCTTGCTTTAAAAAAAACCCCTCTTTCTGTTTTATGTATTTATCCACACTGAAACATGTTAAAAAACAATAGATCATTTTTATTGATGATGAGTGTGTCATGCATTGTTCTATGACTCACTTGTCTTAAGAAACTCCTAAGAGGGAAGTACTGTTGTTCCTATTTTACAAATGAGGAAACTATGGCCTAAGGGATCCTCATTTGTCTCAAGTCAGATGGCTAGCCAAGTGGTAAAGCAGGGTTGCTAATAAACCCAGAGGTATGGGTCTAGAATCCATGGTCTTAGTCACCACAGTTCTGTCAAGGAAATAATTTAAGTGATACCTTGTATTCCTGTTATAAATATACCACAATTTACTCTGACAGCCATATCTGAATTGTTTCCAAAAGTTTGTTAATATAATTAAGTGTTGCAAGAAACATTTTTGTGCCTATCTCTAACCTAGACATAAAATAATTTCTTGAAGATATTTCAATTTTACTGGTATCACCAAATTGCTCTCCAAAGTGGAATAATTTATACTTTGGCCAAACATGTAATATTCACAATGGGCACTTCTTCACATTCTAATGCAGACTTGGAGCTGTCATATTTATAGACTTTTAGCAAACCTGATGGGTATGAAATAGTGGCTTGTTTTCATTTGTTTCCCCCTGATTAGTAGGGAGGCTGAGTTTTCCTTTTCACAGCTCAGTTTTTTCTGTGAACTGCCTATTCATGCTTTTTTTTCCCTATTCTATGAACTGCCTATTTATGTAATTCAACTGGGGGAGAGTTAATCTTTTTTTCCTACTGATTCAGAGGAGTTCTTTATATATAATCTGAACACTAAACCTTTGATAATTATGTTACAACAGTCTTTTCTGTCAGTGCCATGTCATTCCATTTATGGTGTTTTATGTCAGTTCTTAATTTTAATGGTGTAAAATTATCAATCTTCTTTTTTCCCTTTCTGACACATGCTTCTGTGTCTTGTTCAAGACAACATTTGCAACTCTAATGCCCTAAACACATTTTTAAAGGTTTTAAAATTTTGATTCTTTCACTTAGTCCTTTAACCCTTTTGAAATTTATAGTAAAGGACAGAAATGAGGGAAATACATCAAGTGAGATTTATTTTCCATATGAATAGCCCAGTATACTTAATACTTTTTGTAATCTTACTTTATAAACTTTATGTGGGTAATTGACTTAAACAGCTTAAAATTCAACAGGTGCATAAGAAAGAAACAAATCCTACCATTTGCAACATCATGATGGATGGAGCTGGAGGATATTATGCTCAGTGAAATAAACCAGGCGGAGAAAGACAAGTGCCAAATGATTTCCCTCATTTGTGGAGTATAACAACTAAGCAAAACTGAAGGAACAAAACAGCAGCAGACTCACAGACTCCAAGAAGGGACTAGTGGTTACCAAAGGGGAGGGGTGGGGAAAGGCGTGTAGGGTAGGAAGGAGGGGGAAGGGGATTGAGGGGTATTATGATTAGTATACATGGTGTGGGGGGATCATGGGGAAGACAGTATAGCACAGAGAAGGCAAACAGTGAATCTGTGGCATCTTACTGCACTGATGGACAGTGACTGTAATGGGGTATGGGTGGGGACTTGGTAATACGGGTGAATGTAGTAACCACATTGTTTTTCATGTGAAACATTCATAAGAGTGTATACTAATAATACCTTAATAAAAATAAAATTCAACAGGTGCAAAAGGGCATACAATGAAAAGCTTCCTCCTACTCCTATCCCTAAGTCATCAAGTTCACTTCTCTAGAAGAAAACTGAAACTGTTTTCCAGTGTCTTAGGTAATCTTCTGGAGACTGTTCATGAATATTCAAACGAAAACATACACATTGGTGTTCATTCCCTTTGCTGTTTTTATTCCTAGAACTGGTAACATACTGTACATGCTGTTCTGTACCTTACTTATTCACTTAGTGATGTGTCTGAGTGATCATTCTACAGCATTACATAAACACCTCCTTCTTCTTTAATGGCTAAATAGTATTACATTGTATGGCTGTCAACCATTCCTCTACCAGTAACATTTAGATTGTTTCTAGTCTGATTTCATAAAGGTTGAAATGGACCGTTTTATGGTTTCTCTGTCTTACAAATAAGTAGGTCAAAACTGAATCTGGAATGTTGATGGAATGCTCTACTGACCTCCTTGAAGGCTATCCCAGTTACCATCCCACCACCATTTTATGAGACGGCCCATTTCCCTACACTCTCATTCACACCCTTGCTCATAACTTGCAGAACTTCATTTCTAATTATATCAATATTCACCCATTTTTAAAAGTCATAAAGCTCTTCATGGGTCAGTAACAAAACAGCAACCTATCTCCTCTTCTCCCCCCACCCACTTCTTTCTTTTTCTAAGAGGCAAACATTCCCAAACAGATCAGTTTCTACGTTGATATGTTTAATTTTACCTCATTGTTTCTAAATAACATTCTTATATTGACATTTTTGGTTTTCCAGTCTTAGGCTTTAACTATTGACTTCACACTGTGATAAGGATTTCACTCATCATTTAACACCCCCTCCCCTTCCCCAAACAGAAATACTTCTATCCTCACATCCTCCTAACAGTTATAACATTTGTTTAGATCAGTATTCAAAGTTTGTATTATTATAACTATGTAAGCGCTAGCCACAAACAGATATCATGCATACCATGATTTTTTTCCCCTATAAACCCTTCTGCCCCCCAAGAGCATAGTGAAAGACCCATTACTTCTGGGTAAAGAGCAGAAGCAAATCTCCCTGCCTCAGGGGAATGTGTAGGAAACATTTCCGTTGCACCTACCAGGCAAAGATCCACTGATACTGAGACAAGGTGGAAACTCTCAAAAAGCATCATCCTTAAGGTCCAGCAACACAGGAGACTGCCCAAGTACAACAGACACCCTCTACTTCACCTTCAACCCATTCCACACTATGATTAATGTGCAACAGCCGACTATCTTTGAGGAAGAGCAAAAGACTGGAGAGTGACCCTTGTGTGGTACAAGCATGCAGTGAAAGCTGAAAGCTGGGGGGTTAGCAGGCACAGAGAAAAATCCTTTCCACAACCAAACCCCCACTCTAGGCATGTCACATCAATCATCAACAAATGAATTTGAAATCTTTGCACCAGCCCAGACTCAAACACTAAACAAAGCCCAAGCACAACTCAACTGCTGACTAGACTGACTCACACCCCCACACTAGTAGCCTAAAAGAAGAAAAAACATGTGCATTTTTAGATGTGTATATTTATTTTCTCTCTGTTTTTCTAAATATGATGTACAGCACTCAATCAAAAGTTGTAAGACAAAGAGCCCTGTGCCAAGGGGTCAGGCACTCAACAGAATCAGTCTGAGAGAGATGACTCATATGTTGGAATTATCAGACAGGTACTTTAAAATAACTATGATTAAAAGGATCTAGAGGAAAGGGTGGGCAACATGAATAAAGAGGATATGTACATGAGATCAAGGTAAATCTCCCTGTCAGAGAAATGCAGTTAAATGGAAATGCTATAAATGTAAAATATGATGACAGAGATGAAAAATTCCTCTGATAGGCTCCAGCAGACTGAACACAGTTGAGTGAACTAGAGGACAGGTGAACAGAAACAGACAGAAACAGAAAGAAAAGTCATCAGAAAGAAATGAAACAATGTAAATGAGATACATAAAAAGACTAGCCTTACTATCTAAAAGATACATCCCTCTTTAACAGTAATATTACCGCTTTATCGCTTGCTATAGAGAGCATGTTGTTTTTTGTTAAAAAAAAGAGAGCTAAATATGAATGAAAACCCCAAATTACTTATCTTGTAATCTGATCAATAACAGGTCTTCAAATAAGTAAAACTAGTACATGAAATTCAAAAGCAAAATAAATAGGCAGTCATCAACTTCTCTACAATATTTAGTTAAAATCACAAAAAAAGTCTAAATGAGTCTAATTGTGTGTATCATGAACTGTTCTACTGGTCCACTCAGTTGAGTATACATAGCTTGATTCTGAGGTAAGTGTTCTTTTCAGTTCATCTTAAAAGACACTGCTGGAAAAATCATGATGGACCCACAGAAATACAAAGAATTATTAGAGAATACTATGAAAATCTCTATGCTAACAAGCTGGAAAACCTAGAAGAAATGGACAACTTTCTAGAAAAATACAACCTTCCAAGACTGACCAAGGAAGAAACAGAAAATCAAAACAGACCAATTACCAGCAAAGAAATTGAAGCGGTAATCAAAAAACTACCCAAGAACAAAACCCCCGGGCCAGATGGATATTCACCGCTGAATTTTATGAGACATACAGAGAAGACATAATACCCATTCTCCTTAAAGTTTTCCAAAAAATAGAAGAGGAGGGAACACTTCCAAACTCATTCTATGAAGCCAGCATCACTCTAATACCAAAACCAGGCAAACACACCACACAAAAAAGAAAATTACAGACCAATATCCCTGATGAACGTAGATGCAAAAATACTCAACAAAATATTGGCAAACCGAATTCAAAAATACATCAAGAGGATCATACAACATGATCAAGTGGGATTCATCTCAGGGGTGCAAGGATGGTACAACATTCGAAAATCCATCAACATCATCCACCACATAAACAAAAAGAAGGACAAAAACCACATGAACATCTCCATAGATGCTGAAAAAGCATTCGACAAAATTCAACATCCTTTCATGATAAAAGCTCTCAACAAAATGGGTATAGAAGGCAAGTACCTCAACATAATAAAGGCCATATATGACGAACCCACAGCCAACATTACACTTAACAGCGAGAAGCTGAAAGCTTTCACCTAAGATGGGGAACAAGACAGGGATACCCACTCTCCCCACTGCTATTCAACATAGTACTGGAGGTCCTAGCCATGGCAGTCAGACAAAACAAAGAAATACAAGGCACCCAGATTGGTAAAGAAGTCAAACTGTCACTATTTGCAGATGATATGATATTGTACATAAAAAACCCTAAAGAATCCACTCCAAAAACTACAACTAAAATCTGAATTCAGCAAAGCTGCAGGATGCAAAATTAATACACAGAAATCTGTGGCTTTCCTATACACTAATGATGAACTAGCAGAAAGAGAAATCAGGAAAACCATTCCATTCACAATTGCATCAAAAAGAATAAAATACCTAGGAATAAACCTAACCAAGGAAGTGAAAGACCTATACCCTGAAAACTATAAGACACTCTTAAGAGAAATCAAAGAGGACACTAACAAATGGAAACTCATCCCATGCTCTTGGCTTGGAAGAATTAATATTGTCAAAATGGCCATCCTGCCTAAAGCAATCTACAGATTCAATGCAATCCCTATGAAAATACCAATAGCATTCTTCAACGAACTGGAACAAATAGTTCTAAAATTCATATGGAACCACAAAGACCCTGAATAAGCCAAAGCAATCCTGAGAAGGAAAAATAAAGCAGGGGGATCTCGCTTCCCAACTTCTACTACAAAGCACAGTAATCAAGACAATTTGGTACTGGCACAAGAACAGATCCACAGACCAGTGGAACAGATAGAGAGTCCAGACATTAACCCAAACATATATGATCAATTAATATACGATAAAGGAGCCATGGACATACAATGGGGAAATGACAGCTTCTTCAACAGCTGGTGTTGGCAAAACTGGACAGCTACATGGAAGAGAATGAAACTGATCACTGTCTAACCCCATATACAAAAGTAAATTCTAAATGGATCAAAGACCTGAATGTAAGTTATGAAACTTACATTCTCTTAGAAAAAAATATAGGCAAAAATCTCTTGGACATAAACATGAGCATCTTCACCATGAACACATCTCCCTGGGCAAGGGAAACAAAAGCAAAAATGAACAAGTAGAACTATATCAAGCTGAAAAGGTTCTGTACAGCCAAGGACACCACCAATAGAACAAAAAGGCATCCTACAGTATAGGAGAATATATTCATACATAAATGACATATCTGATAAGGGGTTGACATCCAAAATATATAAAGAACTGATGCACCACAACAAACAAAAAGCAAATAATCCAATTAAAAAATGGGCACAGTGTCTGAAAAGACACTTATCCAAAGAAATTCAGATGGCCAACAGACACAGGAAAAGATGCTCCACATCGCTAATCATCAGAGAAATGCAAATTAAAACCACAATGAGGTATCACCTCATACCAGTTAGGATGGCTGACATCCAAAAGACAAACAACAAATGTTGGCAAGGGTGTGGAGAAAGGCGAACCCTCCTACACTGCTGGTGGGAATGTAAATTAGTTCAACAATTGTGGAAAGCAGTATGGAGGTTCCTCAAAAACTAAAAATAGAAATACCATTTGACCCAGAAATTCCACTCCTAGGAATTTACCCTAATAATGCAGCAGCCCAGTTTGAAAAAGACATATGCACCTGTATGTTTATCGCAGCACTATTTACAATAGCCAAGAAATGAAAGCAACCTAAGTGTCCATCAGTAGATGAATGGATAAAGAAGATGTACTACATACACACATGGAATATTATTCAGCCATAAGAAGAAAACAAATCCTACCATTTGCAACAACATGGATGGAGCTAGAGGGTATTATGCTTAATGAAACAAGCCAGGTGGGAAAGGACAAGTATTAAATGATTTCACTCATCTGTGGAGTATAAGAATAAAGCAAAAACTGAAGGAACAAAATAGCAGCAGACTTACAGAACCCAAGAATGGACTAACAGTTACCAAAGGGAAAGGGATTGGGGAGGATGGATGGGAAGGGAGGGATAAGGGGAAAAAAAGGGGCACTACGATTAGTAGACATAATGTAGGGGGCAGGCATGGGGAGGGCTGTACAACACAGAGAAGACAAGTAGTGATTCTATAGCATCTTACTATGCTGATGGACAATGACTGCAATGGAGTATGTTGGGAGGACTTGATGATGGGGGGAGTCTAGTAAACATAATGTTGCTCATGTTATTGTACATTAATGATACCAAAAAAAAAAAAAAAAAAAGACACTGCTAATTTGCATCAGGGAGGGTTACCCTGATCTCCATGTTCAGTGCTCTTAATTTTTTTTGCAAAACTTATTTCCACCTGGCACAATTTCCATTCTACTTGAAGAATGTCCACCTTTAGTGTTTCTTATGGTGCAAATCTGCTAGTGATCAATTCTTTTAAGTTTCTGTACATCTGAAAGTTTATTTCATCTTCATTTTTGAAGAAACATTTTCTCTGAGTAAAGAACTCTAGACTCATTGCTTTTTTTCTTTGAATACTTTAAAGACGTAGTTCTGCTGCACTCTTGCTTGCACTGTTTCCCATGAAGTCTGCTATCATCCTTATCTGTCTTCCTCTGTACATAATCTGCCTTTATCCCTTTGGCTGCATTTAGTATTTTTCTCTTTATTAATCGTTTATAGTAATTTGATAATGATGTGCCTTAGTTTAACTTTTTTTATTTCTCATGTGTTTTGGGCTGAGTTTTTTGGATGTATGGGTTTACAGTTTTCATTAAATTTGGAAAAAACTTTGACCATTAAAATATTTTATTCTGTCCTATCCTCTTCTCTGGGATCTCCCATTACATATTTGCTTGAAGTCCCACAATTCACAGGGGCTAATTGATTTTTTAAGTTCTTTTTCCATTTTGTTTAGTTTCTATTGCTATATCTTCATGTTGGTTCACAGTGTCCAAGCTGCCATTAATCTCACCTAGTGTATATTTCATCTCAGATATTAGATTTTGTTTCCTGAAGTTTGAGTTTTTTTATATCTTCCATGTCTCTATTTAATTTATGAACATATAAAATACAGTTACAACTGTTTTAATGGGCTTGTCTGCTAATTCTAAAATCTCCATTAGTACTGGTTTGGTGGTTTTGATTCCTCATTATTGGTTGTATTTTCCTAATTTTTGCATACCTGGTAACTGCTGACTGGATGGCAGATACTGTGAATTTCACTTCATTAGGTCCTGGGAATTTTTGCATTCCTAGTAACTTTCTTGAGATTTGTTCTAGGATGCAACTATCTAGAAACAACACAATCCTTTTGGGTCTTGCTTTTGGGGTGGTGCCAAAGCCATGTTTAGTCTAGGGCTAATTATTTCCTAATACTGAGGGCAAGGCTTTGAGTACTCTAAACAAAACCCATCAATTATAAGCTTTTCACGTTTCACAGCTGACACTATTCCTAGCCTTGTGTGAGTACTGGATACTGCTTCCTCCAATCTTTTCAGGCATCTGCATGCCAATCAAGATTCAGCTGAATACTTGGGACCCTTCTGTGGATGCCCAGAGTTCTTTCTCTGTGATGTGTCCTTCACTGCCTGATTGGTATGGTTAGTATATGAATGGGGCTTACTGATTATAGGCTTCACTGTAAGATAATGTACTTGGGGCACTTCACTGGGCCTGCTGAGGTCAGGATGCTTAAGTCTTCTCTTCATTGGATGAATTTCTCTAAGAAGAATCTTCCTATCTATTGTCTGGAGGGAACAAACTTGGCTGACAGGATTCTGGGAGTGTTGAGGGGCCCACCAATCAGTATGTAAATTCTTACTTTTCCTCCCTGTTTTCACTACAATAATATATTACCCTTAATGGATTCTATAGCTGAGAATCTTACTTTTGCTCTTCCAGAGAATACACCTCTACCTTTCTGTTAGGGAGATGGTGGGAAAGTGATCATTCAGAGTAGGAGTAGTGATCTCATTTTCCATGGTACATGGCATCCAAAATGGCCTGCAAAGATCCTCACCTCCTAGTATGTGTGTGTGTGTGTTGAGTTCCCTTCCACAGGGCATCAGGGCTGACCTGTATGACCAGCAGAACATGGCAGACATGAAGGTGCAACTTCTGAATCTATGAACAGCATCGTGGCTTCCACTTTGGTCCCTTGGATTGCTTGCTCTGAGGGCAAACCAGGCTTCATGTTGTGAGGATTTGAACAGCTCTGTAGGCACATCAGAGGAACCTGCCAACTTGTGAGCACTGAAAGTGAGCTACCTTGAAAGGTGATCTATCAGCTCCAGTCAAGACTTCAGGAAAGGACAACCTCTGATGATAACTGACTGGATGTCAGGAGGGATCCTGAGCCACCCAATCAAGTCACTCCTGAATCCTGACCCACAGAAACAGTGAGAAATAATTGCTAAGTTTGGGAGTGATTTCTTAAATGCACTATTACATAACTAATAGAGCATCTGACTTCCTAAAAATAGACTTTCAAGCAATCCTCTTCATTTTACTGCCACTTTCAACTTTGTCCAGAGGTGCTGCCAACCTCTGAGCCTCTCAAGGAATTTTATAGTGTAAACTGGTTGCTTTGGGGCTTTAGGTGTCAGGTTTTTAGGTCTGCAAAGTCACTTACTACTCATCCAAGTCTCACAGGTTCTGTTTTTTTGTTGTTATCTCCTGTTCTCCTTGTCCTAGTTGGACATAGAAGTTAAAAATTCTTTACTGCTGTTTTAGTGGGGGCAGCAGAAGTAAATAAGTATGCTCATCTGCCTCTTTATACAAAAGACCCATTACCAAACATTTGAATCTTTGCCAATAGATGAAAAACAGCATCTTGGGAGGATTTTAATTTATATTTTCTGTATTATAAGTATTCTTCAGTCATCTTTTTATTTTTAAGAGCTATATGTATTTCCTTTTAGATAAATTGTATGTTCATTTATTCTGGCTTATTTTGCCACTGAACTGCCATTTTTTTTCTTATTGACTAAAACTCTCTGTATTTAATAAATCAGCTCTTTTAATATGAGCTGCTATTTTTCACTGTCTTCTTCTGTTATTGTGGTTCCTGACACCATAGTAAAGTTTTATTTTTATGTAGCTGACCCATAAATCTTTCCTTTTTTTTTTTTAAGGTTTTTTGTTTTTTTGTGCAAAAAGCCTCTACATTTTGTGTCAGACTCAAAAAGTCAGAACAGTCTTCCACACTATGGGATTATTTTTAAAAATTATTTCATGGTTTGTTCTAGTTCTTTAATAATTTCATTTTATATATACCTAGCTCCAATCTGGTTAAAATTTATTTCAGTGTAGGGGATCAATTCAACTTCATTTTGTCCCAAATAGCTAACCATTCCCAAATCTATTTATCAGATGAATCCATCTTTTTTTCTCAGTAATCTGAAATGTTACCTCTATCATATACTGAATTTTTTTACATACTTGGGTCTATTTATGGGTCTAGTAACCTGTTCCATTGAGCTATTCACATGCAATAAGAAATGTTTTATTACTGAAGTTGATGCTCTCCTATTACTCTTTGGTAAGTGTCTTGATATCATGACTAAATGCAAACAATTCTGAAGCCCCAAATCTAAAGAATGATAATATAGCTGGCTTCTTGGGACAAGTAACATTCAGATACAAGAAAGTTTAATATTCCATAAATAAGAAAATCTCAAGTACTTCTGAAGAAAACAAGATGTATAAGGCATCTAATTAACTGACTGGTAGTAAGGTCCTCTTTTCCCGTAAGAAAATTATAATCTAGTTAATTAAAGGAGCTATAGCCAGAGAATACTGTTCATGGTTTCTGAATTGCACTCTGCTCACTGACTTACAAGGCTTTACACCCAAAATCCAACAAAATATTTTACACCCAAATAATTATCTTCTTACTTGTAACAAAAGCAGCTGGAGAAGACGATCATAGCAATTATGCACACAGCCATAGAAATGAGCACAACCAGCCATCGAATGCTGCCATCGAAAAATGGACCTGACAGTGGAAGTAACAACAAAGTAAACATGTTATCTTTCTATCACATCTTAAAAGAAAAATATAATTTGAAGTATTAAATTCTAGAAAGCTTGCTTATTGTTAAAATCAGAGAAAATATTTTACAGAGAATCACGGTCACACTCTTCTCCATTAACCCACCTATAACAACAGGGGGCAGTGTAGGCTGTAAATACTGATTACATAAATTGGTCCGACAACATTCAATCGTTCGGCGTAGCTGGGCTTTTGGTGAATCCTAGAGGAGACAGTAATGATAAAATTATAAATGGTTTGATATACTAATTTGATAATAAAAATTTTAAATATTCATAAAATGCAATTTCTAATTCAGTGAGTGAAAAGAACCTGCAGAAGTTATTGAAAAAAATAGAGTATGTGGTAAAAAATGTTCTCTTGTAAGGAGAACAAATGTATATGGATGGTGTGCCAGAACACCAGACTATAACTTAATTACAGATAAACAAAAATTTTAAAATATTTTTTTACCCAAACTTTGGCTTATCTTAAGATGTTGCTATTCATGTGTTTTTTAATTTAAAAAAGTAATTGAAGTCATGAGATATTCTGCTTACAAACTATTGTATTCCAATGATAAACCAGTAGAGAATATGATTTCCTACTAGTGCTGAGACTTAGACGATGATACTTAAGATCAGACTAATGAGTGGAGATTGTCCTAACTCTAAAGAAAAGATAGGCTAGGAGAGGTAGTTATGTAGGGAGAAAATACTCTAGATTCTGCATCTAAAATGCTGAAACTAATGAGGTATTTGTGGTGAGGATAAAGGCAAAATATAGAAACAATATTCTTGAGTTTTTAGAGCCTACCAACCAGATATGAGACATATCTCTAATAAATAAAAAAATGAGCACAGAGAAAGACTGTAGTCATAGGAAAAAATATTAACAGTTACTTGATTACCAGTACAATATATGACAAGTTCTTAATTTGAACACTGACATTTCAGCAGTGCCTGGAGAACTGCCATTCTGGATCAAAAGAGTAACAAAAAGGAATTGTTTGTCATTATAAAAGTAGCAAGAATAGAAGCAGAAACTGAGTGTGTTATTTCTAGGCCAAAAAAGGAAAAACCTCAGCATCGGGTATTACTTTAAAAAGGTGAATACTGAGTCATGACTTGAGATTCTATCACAGAAAATAAGTCAAGAGTATTTGGAAATTCCAAAAGCATAAGTTCCTCATTTTAACTAATTTTAAATACTTTTAAATGATCATAAAGAGAAAGAGAAAAAAGATGTTAGAGTGACACAGGTGACTCTGAAATAATCCCAGATACAGAGAAAAGTTACATAAAGGATGGAATGACAAATCTGTAAATAAAGATGAATTCAAGAAGTGCAAAGCCTCCAAGAATAGTTCGCCTCCAAGAATAGTTCCAGGAAATGTAAAGTTCAAAGTGAGCTTCAGCCTTGAAGAAAAGAAAATGTAAAGAAAAACCAAGGAGGGGTTTCTTTGGCAGTGCTAGAAGACCAAGCAACAGGTGCACTGCTAACAAAACGTAGGTAACAGAGGACAAAGAAAATGTACAATCCTTCAATTCCTGTTTTGTTTCAGTCTTCTCTATCAAGGATGACTACAAGAATCAAGGTGGACCAAACACCAGTGAGAACTGATATCCCAATGTATGAAAAGATCCTACAATGTTTCTGTATGAGTGCCTTTCTTGTAACCCAGGTTAACTATATACCAGGAAGATGAGAGCACCTGTGAGGGCAGACAGCATGTGATGTTAAAATTTTAGAAACAAGGAGTGTTGGAAACTAGTAGCTAAGTGTACTATTACTTTTCTTTAAAAGGTAAAGAAAGCAGACTTTGCCAACAGCAGATTGGAGGCAACAAAGTATTAAAGAAAAAAATAAGGACTTTGGAATATAATAGTTCAAAATCCTAGGTTTGCCACTTAACTAGCTTTGTGACCCTGAGCAATGTGCTTTAGTTTCCTTCCTGCTGTAAAATAGAGTATAGAAAATACCTGCCTGATAGGGTAACAGGGAGAAAATGAGGTGGAATATACCATGTATTAGAATATCAAATGCAAACAGTAAATATTCAATGAACCAATCCTTCTTCCTCTTGTGAACATGACATGAAACCTAGCTGAGATTCTAGAACAAGCCAAAAAATGCTTGTAACCCCCTACAAGTCTCAGTGTGACATCACCACCAATAGCATCACTCATCCTGCACCTTTCTTACACAGGTTAACTGTATATCTGCGTAGGCAGAAGGTGTGTCTAGACCATGCAGCCAGGTGCCACCACCTTCCTGAGTTCTCACACCCCACTCCTATCCTCTGCCCAAGTCCATTTTTGTCTCCAGATTTATGTGGGCAAGAGAAATTCTTGTGGGGAAAACACTCAGCATTCATGAAACAGATTCTAACTTAAGTAAACTTTATTTAATGAGGCTGGGTAGGAGAAGGAATGGTAAATGAGAAAGGAACTGAGCCAAATTACAAGGAATGGCAGTGCAGTTTCTGAGAAATAATTTATTCTACAGAAGAACAGAATAAGCAAGATTTACCAACAGAGACTGTGGATGGCAAGGAAAATCAACATCTAGGTGGACCACGATGATTATCACTTCAACTTGTTTTGATCCAAACCTGGCAGTATGTGAAATCCTGGGAGGAAATGGCTTAGGGTAAGAGTAAAAGACCTGTTCTCAGATTAGGGGCTAGGTAAATGGGTAGTGATAGTTAGCAAGACACACAGAAAGTTAGGTAAGTGATGGTCAACACTGTTTGCTTGTGTAACCCATAAATGAATTCTGAAAAACAATTTATCCCCTCATATATTTTTAGGCTGTCACCTAAAATTTTTCATCATCAATAGCGGCAAAGAATGTATGATAATTTGTACATGATGATGACCTTATAAAGTAAGACTGCTACATCATTCCTAAATCTATTCAGTAGAATCTAAATAACATAGCAATTTGACAGCCACCATCCTTATTTTGAAAAATAAATGAACAAATGTTTCCATAACAACTGATAATTTTATAGTGTTACTTTTTCTCCTTGAACTCTTATTTCCTTTGCAGTTACCACAATTATTATGCGTAGTGTAATATTTTGGTATGTAATTCTCCACATCAAAAATAATAAAGAAGTATAAATTGATGTAATTTCATCCCCTGTGACAATGTCTTTATTAAGTCTTAAAAATCAGTTTAATTTAGTATCACAAGTATTATAAATAAACTAATCAAGATAACATATACATATATAATACTCTTTATTAAAATACTAACGTAAAGAGTAAACTCTTGGAATGTTATGAAATTGATGAGACTTAAAAAAATTAATTCATAAATTCATGGATAAATATTACTTAATCACTAGCAAGAGAAGGTAGCATTAATTTTATTCCTATTTTCCTATTTTTCCTTTTCTGGTCAGTACTAAGGTACTGTGTTCACATAAGATGATGATAATGGAAGGAGTCTGTTACACCATTGTTCAGTTAATTCTTTAAAGACCTTCTAATCATATGCTGAAACTCCCATCATAATCCTATTACCAAAAATTATTTTCAATGATCTAGCAATTTGGTTGAAAACAAACAACCGAAAACCATTTGATCTCCCCATGTTCCCCACATGGATAATTAGATTCCAAGTTACAAAACTGTTTGGAAACTTGAGGTTTTAAATCCCAGACCTCTGATCTGTAAACTGTGAAAAGGGTGGTTGTGAAAGGGGAGGACAGGAGAGACAAAGGGCTTCAGAAGTTCTGTTCTTGGGCAGATCAATACTAAACAAACAAAGTTTGGGATCTGTTAACTGATTCCTTTAAAACCATCCATGTACCTTGTGATTCTCCCATCCCATTTGACTCTTACAACTCCTTTAGATGAGAAAACCATTTGGAGTAAAGCTCCTTCCCCAAAGTTTCACAGCTTGCAAGAGGCAGCATATGGATTTGAACACAGATTGTCAACTTTAGCAACTAACTTATATTGGTTAATTCGGTTCAGGATACACCTAGTACAGGGGGCCTGCAAGACACTGGTTACCACTACTGAGCTTAGTGCTCTAACCATAGGTCTTTCTTCAATATTTTTAAGTGACTGAAAAATGTAAACTACGTATGGTTAATAAATATGCAAATTGCATAAAACTGGAAGAGACAAAACAAATTAGCATCTCTTCAAATCCTGACAAATCAGGGCAAAGAATATGATAACATTTAACATAGAAAACTTGTGTAAAAAAATTCATCCCATACCCATGTTTATTTGTGTCAAGAAATCAACAGCACCAAAAAAGAATGAAGTGATGTGGCTCAGCAGGAACATAAGTGGAAGACAAGGGGATTTCAGGAGACAGCTCAGTATGTTTCGAGAAGATGGTGTGACAAGCAAACATCTAACATGAGATTTGGCTGTATTTAGAAACAGGGAAAGAAGTCACTTACTCTCTGCTTTTTTTCCTGGTCAGACCACACTCAATTCTGTGTATTACACCAAGAAACTGGAGACTTCAACTCAAATGCTGATCATATAAGGAACAGCTGAGGTCACTGTGAACTATTATTTTCACTAGGCAAAGACTAGAGGGTCTGAGGAGGAAAGCAGGACCAAAAAAACCTTCCAAAGAACAAAATAAAAAAACTATCTTCACATAGTAAATGGCTGTCATGTAAAAGAGGGATTAGATTTGTTCTCTATGATCCAAAGCGGCAAGAAGAGAGATGTGCAGTTGTTGGGAGGAAAAGCTTTCTAGGATCAGGTCAGGTTGATACTATAGATAAATAGGTGGTACTCATGGGAGATGACAAATGAGGCACTGTTACTAGAGGTGGAGCACACAGAAAATAGATGGGATGTACTTTTTGTGTGTGTGCGCATGCACGCTTGCATCTGCAAGCATGTGTTGTGTGCACACGCAGGTTAAGGGGATTCCAAACATTAGCTGAGAAGTTGAAACATAAGGCTTCTATCAATCCTGAGAATTTCTTAATAATTTGAAAAATTTTCTAAAGTAACCTCTTTTATGTTTGTATCTAGAGCTGTATTTCAAAAACATTGGAAGGGATCCCCTGGGGCAAAATTACTATACAAAAATACTATAAGAATTAGATTTATACCCCAGATCCACCAGGATGTCCATAAACTTTACTGCCGACCCCCTGATCCCTCTGCTGCTGCCGTTGAAGTGACTCTGTAAGGACTTAATGTTCTGAACTTGTCTAAGAGTGATACAAAGGTTACTGTTCATCACCTTAAAATCTTTTCAACTTTATGATCCACAAATAATACTGTGATAGTACTGTAGTCATGACATTTTAGAAACAGAATTTTTTTTTTAATGTTTCAAGTAAAATAATCTGGAACTTTAGTTACCACCATTTTATTACCTGAAGTAAGAGCTATGCTTCCTCAATATATTTGCTCACAAGAACATACATCAATGTGCATACCAGTCACAATTCACCTAGGGGAAATCAAAGCTTTTCATGTGGCCCCTCCCTTCTTTACTTCATAGGCCCCAAAATTAGATCTTACCTTGCACTGAAAATCAGATCCTTCATATTTCATACAACCTGAAGCTAATGTGGTTTCTCCCTGGTCATCTTCTTCTATGATGGCAAAACAATGCCCATTAGTTCTAAAAGAAAAAACCAAACGAACAAAACTCCTTTATTTCATATAAGAAAGTACTAATTAACCTCAGTTTGAATGTGACCTAGGTTCTGATGGCGTTTACCTTTAGTACCATGGTTTTTTAATTCAAATGCATTTGCATGTAACTTACTGGCAAATAAGTTGTCCCATCTGAAACAAAACCGAAAGGTCCAGTAAGAACCCCACATCAGGTAGAAAAGATTTCTATTAAACAAGTCCTCCAAATCTGAATTATTATGTAACTTCTCTTTGCTAATCACAGTAATGTGACCACAGAAAGATCATCTATATGATTTTATAAATAATCTTAATGTTTTAAAAATATACTTAAAAAAAAAACTTTTTATCCATAAGATTTTCAGTGTTCACACACTATACATAATAATAAATCAAAACAAACTTCTGTGAAACATAAACACAGACTTAAGACAAAGAAAACTGTATTTGGGAAGAAAAGAATAAGGTCCCAAGAGCCACTTTTTACTGAATGTGATGGAAAAGAGGGAGAACTTTTTAGTACCTCAATTTTAAAGAAACTTCCATAAATGTATTTGTATTTAAGGCAATTTTTTCATTTTAGTATGCTGGAGTTTTCCCATAATATACTCTAAATTTAGAGTAGGAAGAAACTCCTTTATTTCACTTTACTGAGTAGGAAGAAACTTCTAAAACCTTTTTTTCTTTTTGATGTTCCAACTTACTGTTCCCATCACTAAGTGTACTGATTCTATTTAAAAGAATCTTGGAGAATCATTTATTTTCTGTAAGGGGAAAATGTTAAGAGTGGGACAGAATTCTATTTAAACTGATGATTCAGTTTTACTTGAGGTTACTAAGCCACTAACAAATAACCCACACATGTCAAGCACACACTACAGACAAGAAATCTGGAATGGAATGGTATCACTTGGTGACACTGTGGGGAACACTCCCTTACAACAGATCACCTAGTCCACCTGTCATAATAAAGTCAACTACTACCAAAGGATAACTAACAATCTAAAATGTGATGAGCCATCATATAATTTCAGTATCTTACATGTATACTTTTTTACTTTATGTCTGGTCATTCAAAGAATATACAATTTTAGAAAAGTACAAAATAAGACACTAATTATTAATTATAGACCATTAATTGACTTAGATTAAATTGTTCAAGGAACTTTTTTTGGCTAGTAAGACAATTCTTCAATGTTCCCAAAGAACATGGAATAGTACGTGATCATATATAAATGTGCTAAATAGTTAACATAAAATTAAGTAGTGTTGGTGATGATTTTTGAAATTAAAAACAGATGGGAATCTCTCTGAAAAAGTGTGAAAATTTTTTTAAACTGAAACAGTGAAAAAAAAATTAAGTAAGAAAATTTAAATGGTTATATAAATCAGATTTGCATTGGGGAGTTCACTAATAAGAAAATAACAAAACTAACTACGACAATACTGTTCTGATCTATCTGTAAAACACTTCAGCAAATTTAGAGTTACAAGGTTTTGGATGAGTTTTCATGGTTTTTTTCTGGTAATCTCAAGTTTTCTACAGTAAGTATCAATAACTTTATGCTAAAAAGATTATTAAATAAACTCAAAATGTTGGACAAATACCAGATTCCCTCTATCTCCTTTAAAAAGCTATACCACAATGTTACGTAATAAGAAAGTAACCATCAATCACTTAATAGTAATAAATGTTCCAATATACAGAGCAAGAGGCTTTTTGGCTCTTTGAAAAGATACCATATAAAGTTAAAGGGAAAAAAAACTTAGCACAAACAGTTCTTAAAATAGCACTAAATGCAACCCTATTCTCATAACTTTAAGAAGGACTGCATAAAATACTTACATGCATGTGTTATTAATAGCATCATCTGGGCAGTGTCCTGAGCAGTAGCACTTTAAAAAAGGCAAAGTATCCTCTGGTGCTAAGGTTACTCCATTTTCTGACTTTTTCTGGTCGGAGTCTGATTTCATCTCAGTACCATGGAGCATACTGTCTAGATTCTGCCCTGTACACAAATGCGAAATTTGTAAATATACCACTTCTGAAAAGCTAATTATTTCAGTTTTCAATGTTGAGACAGTTTTAGGCTTTCTTAATCACAGTAACTGCAGCTAATGTGCTTCTTCAATTAAAAGTAAATTTCATTCTTCAATAAACATATACTAATAACTTATTATGGCACAGATGAACCATCCTAGGTATCATGGGATATATGGAGATGACTATGTTACAATTTTTGCACTAGTGAAAGACAAACAAGAAGGGTGCAAGGCAGAATATGGCCATAGCTTGTAAGAAAGGTACAAAATGGAGAGTGATTTCAGGGAGGCTGAGAATATTTCCAGTCATGAAAAAACAGACAAATTATGGTTCTTCTCTTAAAACTCTGTGGCTCAAAATTTGTGACTAGCTTAAAAATATAAGTCCTTTGTGCCTCTTGTGGAAGTAAGTTACTAAGCATCTTGCTTAAGTAAGGGAATTGTGAGAGCATAGGGACCAATCATATTATCCAGTGCCTTTTATCTCAAGGTCACTGGTTCAAATCCAGACTATGTTGCCAGAAACTGAAGGTTACTGTAGGGCAGTAGTTAGCTTATGGAAATAGAACTGAATTAGAGTCCAGTAGCCTCAAATGACAGATGCTGTCATATTTGGTATTGAATCTTTCAGGCTGAAAGCAAAACAGGACTATTAACAGTGTTTCAGTAATTCCTTCCTCTCTCTGAATCAGCTGAAAGTGGCTAGGCTATCCGTTGCCGGGTTGATCCCCAGGGGATGAAATGTAGAGCCCAACAGGTACGAAACATTAAGAGAACTGTAAATGTATTTCATTACAAATGTTAAGGAAGTGGTCCAAGGCATAATGTGGACTTGACTTTAAATTTAGCCACACTGGTGAGGTAACTACTACAAAGAGAAAAAGTAACATACACACATTGATAACAGGAAAAGAAAAGAATATGCTGTTAAATGTCTTAGTAACTCTGTGCCTTGAATTTTAATAATTTTCACATAATCCTCTAAATTGCTACAAAACCTAAAGACCATATTTCTATAAAGAATACCAACTGTAAAAAAAAAAGGTGGGGGAGCAGGGTGGAGGCAGGAAGGGAAGAAATCCACTGGGTGAGAAATAAGGCGACCTGGATTGTGATCTATTCTGGTCCTATCAGAGTTCAGCTAGCTGGATGATCACGGATGAACCATGTCACTTCTCCAGGCCTCATTTGTTCAACAAGATGACAGTTGTTACGGGTTCTCCTAACTAGCTTTAAAACTCTATTGCGATATACAAGGAAGCATGAATTTAACTACAGAAAACAAACAGTAAATAATCTATTACATGCAACTGATTTTTCAAAACTCAAATGGTACATAGAAAAAGCAGTAATGCTGTGGTAGAAATAACACTGAGAAGTCAAGGTTTCAAGTCCAGAATATGTCCTTAAGATAGGTTGCTCCTTAAACCTCACTCTTCTATCCATAAAAAAGGTGATAATTCCTGAAGAATTCAAGTCAAGAGATTATACATAGACCAAGTAAGTATATAAATAAAGGGCTTAACTGAATATAAAACAGTGTACAAATTAAGATATTACTAACAATAAAGATCACACTAAGAGATCACTGATACCTGGAAAATTTAAAGTTGTATGATGATTAATATTATTTAACTTTCTAGAACACCATTTGGATTTAGAAGATAAAAATTTTAATTATACTAATTTGCATTTGGAGTTTATATTATCTCAAATGTTTATTAAACAAAACACTATTAAAGGCCAACTATATGCAAACAAGTTCGTGAATACTGGAAACTGATCTGGTTCTTGAGAAAATGGAGCTGAAGGAGGCAAATGGGGAGAGGGAGGACAAACACATAAACAAACACAGTAGAACAAACACTGTGGAAAAAGTGACATATCGCAAAGGTGCTATGTAAACAAAGGAAGCAGCCAAAAACACAAATTCATCTGGTCTGCATCTAAAAGTTGTAAGATTTCCCTAAGTAGAGGCATGGATGCAAAGAAAAACAGCTCACAACTACCTCTGTGCACTCTCTCCCTAGGCAACGGCACCCATTCCCAAGATTCAAGCAAATCTTCTTGATGGTTCCTCAATTTATCCCCTCCAGCCTTGACTTGTTTAAGTAGCTCAAAATTAACTTATCCAAAATGGACCTCTTGACTTTCCTCTACAAACCTGGTCCTCCCCAAGTCTTTCGGCTCAACCTCCAAAATATAATTCTAGTTTTTCCATTTTTCCCCAACTTCATTGTTACTACCTGAGCCTATCGTACCGGGCCAGTTTCAACATAGCCATCTCCACACTGATCTGCCAACTTCTGTTCTTGGTCCCTCTAGTCCACTTCCCACACAGCAGCCAGAGTTATCTTACAAACACAAATCTGATCCCGTCACTCCCTTGCCTAAAACAAAGTAAGGGCTTCATATGCACTTGACCTCCTTCACCATGTCTACTGAAGCCCACCCTGAACAACTCATAGCACCTCCCATCCCTCATGCTCAGGCACACGGCCTTTCGTCAGTTCCTAGAGCATGCCAATCTCTTTCTAACTCCAAGTTCTGTGTTCACAGCATAAAATTATGCGGCCCACAGTGGGCTGGGGCTATAGGTTATATTTCAAAACAAACAAACACAAAAAATATTTGACAGCTTACATTTCAAGTGTAAGAACTCAGAAAAACACAAGTATATAAACACAGAGACAGCTGAAAGATAAAGCGACCACATAAAGGCACATTTACATAATGCTCCTTCTCATAATGGCAGCTTTTAGCATCAATGATTTTACTAGATTTTTATTCCTGGCTAAAGAATTTTTCCTACTTTCCTAGTAATCTATTGGCTTCCTTTGTATAAAGCAGAAGTTCTCCTTCCTTAAGACAGAATATCTACAGTAGGAATCAGAAAGCAAAAAGTAGGACAGCTGGAGAGGCCAATGAGACATTAATGCACATCATGTATGAGGTAATCAATAATGGTAGTTTTCGTTATCTGTGTGGTATGGAGCAGTGACTACTGAAGGTTGTTTCCAAGTATTCCTTCCTTTGGGTGGAGTTAATATAGTACTACTTATCCTGTTTCTTCTTCAGGATTGAATATTGGGTGTGTTGGGCATCTATAATTGCTCTTTAATCCACACACCACTGAACCTTGAATGGGCACATCTGGATCTGATGGAGAAGCCTACGTACTACCCAGAAGTCCAGAATCAGCAGCAGAGGGCACTAAATGGATGAAACTCTGGGTTATATATCCCTTTGAGGAGGAATTGAGTACGTCATATCAACACAAGCACTTTAGTATATGCATGTGTGAAAGGGTATGTATGATATTAGGCACACAGATGTGATGTCCCGCAATACTGTTAGCTGTTCTCTCCTTCACTTTGTCGGCCACACACACTACACACACACACACACATACACATACACCCTTTTTGGTTTAAATGTTGCCCCTTCTCCACGTGATTCAGGGAAACAGCCCTACACTCAGTGCAAACAACTTTTTGTCTAAGTCAAAAATTTTATTTCCATTCCCCTTGTCATTGCTTCCACAAGAGCATATAATAAATTCTGGCCAATAAGATCAGAAGGAAGTCTGCTGCAGTAGAGAAGGAGATGGCAGGTGTGTGGGAAAATAGTTCTTTATCAATTAAAAAGAGACACAAGAGATACACATCCCTCATATTCTACTGAACATTGTCAACTCATAGTTGCCCCATCTGGCCCATCAGCAGCCACACTAGGGCCATGACGTGAGTTAGGTTACCTAAAACTAAACTGACAGATGGAGGACAGCACAGTTGAAATAGAGAAAGAGCTCGATAGGCCAAGATATTAACTAACTGGAGTACCCTATGTTCAGACTTCTGTTTGCTATTACGTTTTCTTCATTGGTTAAACTATTTTGAATTGGGTTTTTTGTTGTTGTTGTTACTTGTAACTGAAAACATCTTAATTGATAGAGGAGGTAAAATCTGTTCCAGACCCTTTTACTTGCCCAATGGATACCTATGTTTCTGATCTTCCTAGCTAACTGAACTCTGATTTTGTCTGGGGTCACACTGTGTTCAGTCCTAGCAATGGATTTAGATTAATCTGATGGTGACAATTCTGTTTCATAGTTTTCTAGTAGCCCTAGCAACTGTCTCCATTTACCCAGTAAAATAAGATAAAATCTGCTGGCAGGGGCTTTGCTTCTGGGGACACTTTTGCTTTCCAGATAGAAGGCGCAGATGAAGCCAGTGCTGGCCTTTTCCCCATTTTTCCTTCCTCCAATGCAGATAATAGCAGCCATTTTGTAATCTTGAGGAAAAGCCAAGAAAACTGCAAAGATGTCAACCTTGACACTTTTCAATTACTGAATGAACACTAGCAAACATCTGCCATCTATGTTGAAAAATAAATTCTATTTGTTTAAGTCACTGTTCACTGGGTAATCAGTTACTTAAAGCTAAAATCCATTTAAAAAATTTATAACCAAGTCAAAAACAAGGATTACGTATCTATCACATGTTAATATCAGATGACTCATTCTTCTGTTCCATCTTGAATAACTTTATCTCAGTACAAAGCATTTAAATCTTTATCATAACATTTGATATTCAAAAAATTCTTATTTAAATCAAGGATAAGTGTTACTATTTCTATTTTATAACAAGGAAACCAAGCTACAGAGAAATTTGTTTCCCCAAAACACAATTCAAGGTAAGACTGGCACTTAAGCTAAAAGTTATTTCCACTAATGCCACTCTGAAATCTTTCTTAGTAATCTCTCAAGTGTATTATTTCTCCTACATTGGTTTTAGCTCTTTAAGAGCAAATATTTTTATCTTACCATTTGAAGCAACTATCTAACTAATCTTTTTTGAAAGGAAATGTTAACAAATTTTGCACTTTAGCAGAGAAGTACAACTCCTAGAAAGATTTTCCATTTATGTCTGGTAACTAATTACCAATATCTCATCTAAAACAAGGTTAGTTATTACAGAACAACTTGAACCAGGGAGGGGAATGAGAGTTTTGTGATCATACTGCCTCTGTGTAATCTATACAGATTTAAAAAGTATCAAATAGCAATTGGTATTACCTCACTGGGAGTAAGGTGGCAAATATAAATGTTACTATTAATTTAACTCATCTTCAAAACTATGGCAGCTTTGATTCATGCTAACAACAAGGCATATAAAAACAGATGTTAAAATAAAGGTGTTTTCAGAGAAGGCAAATAGTGACTGTGACATCTTACTGTACTGATGGACAGTGACTGCAATGGGGTATGGAGCGGGACTCGATAATATGGGTGAATGTAGTAACCACATTGTTTTTCATGTGAAACCTTCATAAGAGTGTGTATCAATAATACCTTAATAAAAAAAATAATAAATAAAGGTGTTTCATTAAATAATGTGGTGTTTCACCAAAAAAGTGGCTTTTGCAAGAGGGCTCTGTTCTAGGCATGGTAATAATTTAAGACAAAATACAAAAAAACTACAGATTTCATTATTACATTTACTCTTTAAAATAAAAATGTGATAAGATTTATATTGTTAATCATATTTCCTGCTAGGAAATATTTATCTACATCACTGCACAAAATATTATGAAAGAGAATCTGTGAAATCATAAACTTAAGATTTAACGAATGACAAATGAGGCAAAAATATACAATAGGGAAAAGACAGTTCTTTCAACAAATGGTGTTGGGAAAACTGGATAGCTACAAGCAAAAGAATGAAACTGGATCACTCTCTAACACCACACAGAAGTACACTCTAAATGGATTAAAGATGTAAAGGTAAGACATGAAACCATAAAACTATTAGAAAAAAAAAACACAGAGGAAAAAATCTCTTGGAACATAACATGAGAAATTTTTTTCTGGATACATTTCCCCAGGTAAGGGAAACAAATGCAAAAATGAACAAGTAGAACTACATCAAACTAAAAAGCTTCTGTACACCAAAGGACACCATCAACAAAACAAAAAGGCAACCTACAGTATGGGAGAAGATGTTCGGAAATGATATATTTGATAAGGGTAAACATCCAAAACATGTAAGGAACTCATAAACCACACCACCAAAAAAACACAAACCCAATTAAAAAAGGGGCAGAGGACCTAAACAGACATTTTTCCAGAGAAGAAATACAGATGGCCAACAGGTACACGAAAAATTGCTCCAAGTCACTAAACATCAGGGATATACCAATCAAAACCACAACGAGATCTCACCTCACACTGGTCTCATGGCCACTGGTGTGAGGTAATACCTCACTGACAAGAAATACCAAGTATTTGTGAGGATGTGGAGAAAAGGGAACCCCCCTACACTGTTGGTGGGGATGTTAAACTGGTGCAGCGACTGCAGAAAGCAGTATGGAGGTTGCTCAAAAAACTAAAATTAGAAATACCATACAACTCAGTAATTTCATTTCTAGAAATTTACCCCAAGAAAACAAAATCTCTGATTCAAAAAGATACATCCACCTGTATGTTCAGTGCCACATTAGTTATAGTAGCTAAGATATGGGAGCAACCAAAGTGTCCATCAACATATGAATGCATAAAGAAGATATGGTACATACACACAATGGAATTTTACTCATAAAAAAGAAAGGAATCCTGCCACTTGTGACAACATGGATGGACCTGGAAGGTATTATGCTAAGTGAAATAAGTCGGGTGGAGAAAGACGAATACCAAATGATCTTACTTATCTGTGGAATCTAAAAACAAAACGAGCAAAACTGCAATAGACTCATAAACACTGAGAAGTGACTGGTGGTTAACCAGGGGGGGTGCTGGGGTGGATGAAATAGGTGAAGAGGACAAAGAGGCACAGAATCTCAATCACAATACAAACTAGGCATGGGGATGAAAGTAAAGCATAGAGAATATATAGTCAATGGTTCTGTAACATCTTTCTGTATATCGACAGATAGGAACTACACTCGTATGCATGAGTATTTAATGTAGATAACTGTTGTATCACTATGGTGAATACTTCAAACCAGCATATTGTATATCAAAAAAGAGAGAATGAAGATGTCCAAGTTCTATCCAAAATGTTTTTGAAAAATAGTGCTATCTCTTCCGTTTAAAATACTGTCCTAATTAAAGCATACAGGAAAAAGCTATGTGCAAACATGGCCCATCTGATCCTAAGAGTCGTCACAATAACTTCCTGTACGGGAGTTCTGGGCTGTGAACCCACAATAGTGAAATTACAACATTGGTCATAAATAAAACTTTGAGTACTCTATGACAAAATGTTAGCATTCAGCACACACAAGTACCATTTATCTTTCTGATGTATTTAAAAGACTATAACAATAAAATTATTTTCTAAATTATTTATATTTATCCTATTAATAAATTTATTAAAGGAGATAGGAATTTTAAACTAAGTCTTGAGTACAAGTTACACTATGTCTTAGGCACTAAGTCTTGTACTTTATTTTCTACTTTATTTAATTTAATCCTCCTCACAAGACCTGATGTTGTGTATCCACAATGTCTATATTACAGATAAGAGAAGAGGTTAGAAAAGCTGAGATTCTATAAATACTTCCAAATGTTTTTCTCTGACTCTTTACTTAAAAGCCATGCTGGACTACAGGGCACCTAGCTATTCAAAAAGGGCACCAGCTGAAAGAGCAATTGCAAGAACAAGTGCTTTTTATATAAGGAAATAAATTACTAAAAAAATGTGAAGATTGCTTAAAAAACACTGATTTACCTTGAACATGAGAAATGATGAACAGAAAGGCCCCCAATAATCTGATATAAATATATAGCTGAGTCATTGTTCAATTTTAATGTTTCTTGTATACTGTCACCTTCAATAACTGGTCTTGTTAAGTCACTAATTTAAATGACCTTTATTCAATGAAATTTTCTTGTAAAAGGTCTTGATCACTTGACAATGACTCCAACTTCCACCACTTTCTCCTGACTCCTGAAAGATAAAAATATTAAAAAGGTAATGAATATTGGACAGTTTTCAAAAACTCAGAGAAAAACAAATACCGAAACATATCTTTAAACAATGAAATTCATTTTTAAAGATTAAAGCTATCTTTGTTTTTTTAAAAAAGACACTGTAATTCAAAAGCTTAAATAATTTAGGAATAGTTTGCCACTTCTCCTGACCTTAGATTAGCCATATGTAAAACAATTATACTAACTAATCTCGGTAGTCTTTTCTTGTTGCTCTTAAGTAATTATTTTATTACTATCAAGAAAATTTCTAAATATATTAAGAATAGAGCAGGAAAAGTTGAATTTAAAATACTAAGCTATTAATCTTTCAAATACTGGAAGATGTGATAAAACATCTTGAATCTTTTTAATAAGCAATTTATTCTAAATGTAGAAGAGAAAGCCTACCTAAAAAATTACACATACTTAAATATGCAGTATACTTCAAAATTATTTTTCTAAAATATTACAAATCTGACTTCATTAGGATAAATCTGAGCTTTTAATGTGGATGACATGAAACAAAACCTTTTCAATTAAGGCTTGGCAATTATAAAATATTTAAACAGGTAACA